>NC_069114.1:34775680-35075680 GCF_025612915.1 Magallana angulata
TATATTGCCAGTAACAGCCAATATATGATTATGAAAACCCTATATTATTATCTTTGTCCGTTTTCAAGTTACCATTTACAATAGAGTCTATGATTCTTTCTACAAGGTTCAATGTTAGACCCCACACCCTTTTGACACCCCCTCCCCCCCCCCCCCCCTCCCCCGAAAAGTGGTTGTCTAACCCAAAATGAGAAAAATCAAACCAGGGTGCACAACTAGATTTGCAGGCCTATCATATCCTAGAGTTTTGTACAATTATGTTCAGCCATCTCTGAGAAACAAGTTCAGAGCGGGAAAGAAGAAAAAGAAGATGAAGAATATATACATGTATTAAGAACCGTACAAAAACAATAAGTCTCCAAACTTCATTCAGGAGACTTAATAATTAATAAAGATTAAATAGAGATAGGATCATCAAACATCAATAATTTAAAGATAATTGACAATTTCTGATTCTAAGGGGGTCAGGATGACCCCTTAGGGTCATGACTTACATGCCATAATGATCTGATGCGCCTGCATGACCTAAGGAGGAATAATATCTTTGGATTAAGGTGGGGATCTCAATCGTTTTTATGATATTTGATAATTTCAGGAAGAGCACTTGGGATCATGACCTACATACCATCTTAAATGCCTTGAACTAAGAAACAATAATATAATATGTACATGATATATGATTCAATTTAAGAACCCAGATATAGATCAATCATCTGTTTTGTAATACTTCTTATGTATATATACATGTACATGTATTAGTTTGTGTTTTGTTCTATACTATTCATGTTCATGACTGTAGTATGGCTTAGTCTTATTTTAAATTACATTAAAAAATTGTCAAATATATGACTTGGAACCCCCACTCCCAAACAAACTCAAATATAAACTGTTTTCTCTCTCTCACCCCCCCCCCCCCCTCCCTTCCTTGTCGAATAATCTATTAAAATCAAAATATAATTTGGGTGTCTCAAAACTTTTATAAACTGGTAAAAAATGTTATTCTTAAAAAAATTACATTACACCTTGCATAATTGACAAATGATCTATTGAGATACGATCAGAGGTCATATTTCTACCTTGGGATCAATAAGTAGTATTCATTGACAAGTTAAAATTAATTAATAACAATAAATGATTCAAATTATAAATGTTTATACTCCACATTCATCCCCCCCCCCAATCTAACCTGCTTATAAAGATTCAGTCTTCTTAATACATTCTTACATGTGTACAGTAGCAAATTTTAATCATTTCTTGATTGCTTTTTCTCTCGTGATTCACATTAACATTTTGGAAATTGCTTAATTCAATTTTTAAGATTTATAAACAAAATGTTATATGCATCACTGCCATGTGTATTCACCTATTTGGGGCAATTGTAAAGTCTCCTAAACAAAGCAGTGACATCATTAGGCTAGGAATTACCCACATGGATCAAGCACTACTGTATAACATATGAATAAGATAAAATACATTATTATTTCTATAGTTCTAAAATGTCAGGGTGTCTCCAAGGGGGCATAATCTTACAATACAATTTTGCGCGCAATGACACAAAGAGCAAAAATAAATAAAACGGTTTCGGGATGAGGATCTCAGATCTCAGAAGTTAACAAAATATACAGTGTATCATATCATTTCCTATTTCATAAAGGGGGGGGGGGGGGGGGGGGGTTAAAGACAACACCTTGGGGTCATTAATGTACTTTACACCAGTTGATGCATCATAATGACTTTAGAAGATATTTTGTATTTTCCTGTTTCGTGGGGTCAGAACAGTCCCATAAGGTCATGACCTACATTGTATTTGATGCATTATAATACATTAAGAAAGAAATACTCCTTCCTTCCTATTATTACTCATATAAAAAATATAAGTGTCTACACTTACTTACATATGAAATACACAAATTTAATAAGAAATTGTTTATACAGGGTCAATATGGGGTTCAACTCAACAGTGCATGCAGTCTGACAAATGAAAAAAATAACTTTTGCAACTTAAATGACAGAAACTTTACAAATGCGATAGGAGAGGTAACGATGATAAGCTTATTTAAATATTAAAAGATGATGATACAGTATGCTGTCAAAGGGAGATTACATTTAGAAAGTGAAAGTAGAACATGTATGCTGGCAGGAATCCCATGCTGGCATCTTATTATATTGTGCTACTGCTACTACATGTATTATGCTTACCTAAATTGGTCAACATCATAATGATAATCCAATTAAAACACAATAATGAATTCCTTTAGCTGATCTTAACTACCGTAATCCTTTTCTGCATACGGAAAACACAGACATGTATGTATGGGTGTTGCTAAAACGCGGAACGGAAAACGGAACGGAATGGAAATATCATCACGTTTATCCCTTAAAAAGGGTATAGACTGGCCAGAAACGATTTACTTTGTATCTTTTATTTATATCTAATGAATGATTATCAACATGTTGCTATCTTATTAATATTCATATGAATGTCTATCAATTATAGCATTGTATTCATTCGGCTTTAGTTGAGTACGAAACGGAAAAATCAAATGTATACGAATTGTGAAACATTAACATAATTAAACGAGCAAATTAGCTATAACTTTTTACTTATTTCTCTTATATGGTATTGCTGGCATATTAGCGTAACGTACGCAGTTAGTGAAAGCGTTTTATGCGTGTCTTGAGTATTTTTATATTATTTTCAAATATGATGTACATGTATATACTTACATCAAAATTGAATTTTCGGTGTTCTAGACGATCTTTTATCATACAGACGATACAGTATCATTGAGATGGAAGAAAAAAACTGTAGGACTGACGACATTAAAAAATTAAAATACAGTAAACATTAAAATACCCGGTAATTTGTGAAACTAGTAATTTGTGAAACTAGTATTTTTAGCAATGCAATTTTGTTTACGTTTGCATTACAAAGCATGCAGTTGTTTATTCCAGCAGCTATATACATATGATCCGAATAGAGAGCTCTAGACGTTGCCTGGTTTGATTTTCCGATTATATATTGGGACTATAGTCTGTCGATCCCAAAATATTCATGCAGCACATTTGGACGATTTATAATGGAAAATGTTGACATCTTTTCTCCATTTGGAAGTCACTCAGAAGACCTTGCACAATTTTTCAACACCATCATCCGGGTCTGTTAAAATGCAAAACCCCGTAGACTTCTTTATTTTTAGCCGTGTATTTATACCAGCTGATAAGCTAGAGAGGACGTTTTAAAGAAAGAATAATGAGAATGTTTAATGCTTCTAAAAGAGAATCGCTTGAACCGAGGTATATATAAATATACAGCAAAAAGTGAATCGAGGACATTTTGGGACATAATATAGTGGTCAATGCATGTACTGTTAATTTTGAGGAAATAAATATTCTTGAATAAATAATCTAATATTGCTAATCTTTCAAAAAAAATTAAAAAGGTACATAAAGTATATCGTTTTAGCATACTTAACAAATCTATGAGGTAAATAACATTAGATAAGATTTTCCGTTTTCCTTCCGTTCCGTTTTCCGTTCCGCGTTTTAGCAACACCCATGTATGTATACACGTGAACCCATCTAATCGAAGAGCTGGGTAAAACTAGTACCCGCTAATGAGACATGCAAACCTGTGTTGTGTACGTAACTTCAGACAAAGATCAGTCATTTGTAACATGCATGTATTTTTATGACCTATTCTTCAAATCCACTTGCACTATTTTATTAGGTAAATAACAGCTTTAAGGTGGTGCAGGACACCTGCATATTGTGATGTACATGTATACTTCCTATTGAGATAAACAATAAAGTATGTTGACTATTGATTAAATATTTACCCCCCAAATAATGTTACTTATTAACATTGAAGCGCAATGGGTTAGAGCGTTTACATGTCTGTAAGAGCATTGGGGTCCAAGGTGTATTTTTGGTAATTTACGAATTTTCATGGGGAGGGGGGGTCTGGACCCCTCACTCCCACCCCTTCTCTAAATCTGTGCACACGATGATGTTCATGTAGGCACACAGAAGCAAATCTAAAACCGGCAACCGCCACGGGGAGGGGGCATAATTTAATTTTTAATTTTGTTTGTAATAATTATATAGACCATTATACTTCCTATGACATAAAATGTTAAGATTATTGATTAACTGAAAATTCACTGCAAACAGTTCTACCCCAAATTGCACATAAAGTGCTGCTCATGTCACGATGTGTATTATCATATGGGCAGGGATCTCATCCTTCAGTTATGAAAATTATAATTTTTAAATGTATTACCGGAGTTTGCATGTAGCCTTCATTTTTAATTAAACTGGTATAAAACAGTGTTATTTAGGGGCAAACACATGGTGCGGGTATTACTGTCTAATGACAGCATCTAGTTTATATTTGTTTCTGTAAGACAATTAACATCAACACTCAAGGGAAAAGATCTTGATTTTCAGGGATCAGTTTTTCCTTCCATGCACACCATATGGGGAAAATGGGCCCCACCCCAGGAGCGAAGTAAGCTTACTGCATTTACATATGCAGGTATGTGTGAGTTTATCATATTACTTCTGTCAGTAAAACACCACTTGACAAGTTGAAATTTGTGGTTGTCTTATTGCAATATAATGTGTTTGCCACATTGCACAAAAGTATAAACTTTAATGTGACCTGTGATGTCATTCTAATGTTTTATCTGTTGATCAGTGTAATTTGAGTTGTTTAAATTTGTTTCAGGGGCTCAGGCAGGAATAGTGGTGACATTCCCTGTATCTTCTCTGTTGTGTAAATATGGTTTTGCTGGTGGATGGCCTTCCATATTTTACATATTGGGTAAGAAAATTAATGGTTTTCTTTTTGAGCATACACTGCTCTCCTTCCTTCATAAGTGACAGTCAGACCGGTTCGAATACTGGTGCCAGACAGCGCAGTTGGTAGAGAGCACGTGACTAGAGATTCAGGGGGTCTAGGTTTGAATCCCGGTCTGGTTCATCATTATTTCTCCCATCCTGTTACATTTGGTGCTGTGACCAACATCCGGAACTGACAGGTTTACTCCTGCCAGGGGAAGAGCCGGGGGTGATCTGCGAGGGTGATATTTTGCGATATTTCTCACCGTAGTTTAGTCTTATATGCTTCTGGTTGATTTATTTTTCAGATAGCCAACTTTTTTGTGAAAATGAGTAGCCGCAAACCAGTATATCTTTCAAAAATTGCGAAAAATAAATTCATCGCAAATGAAAATTGGTTTATTACAGTATTTTCTGATAAAGATTGACATATTATTTCAGTAAAGTTTTAGTTTTTTACTAGTATTTAATAAAGAATTGCTGTATGGTCTTAAGTGTTATGTTCTGCTGAAAGTTTTGTTTATATTGAATTTTCTCATCTGAGGTTGTTTTATACTCAGTAGGACAAGCTTGACTGTACTGCCATACTTTATTAGGCAGAACACACGTCTGTGTTGAGATTTATTGCAGTTAACACGGAGACCAGTTTGTTGTAGGTAAAACAGGCTGAATCTTTCTTGTGTAATAGTGTGTATATAAAGGCTCAGTACTGCCACCTCCTACTAGCACTAGCTATTTATTATTTTTGCCCTTCTTTACTTGCAAATGGTTTTGCCAAGCTTAAATTTGCCCATACATAGTTGTGTTTAACGAGAGATAATTTAAGACATTGGAATTTGCTCGTTTAAATTAACCCGCTTACAACGAGGGCGGAAGGGGCTAAAATAAAATAGCAGCGATTATTTCCCAGAATACAGTAGTGTGTATATAAAGGTTCAGAATTGCCATGCTCCTACTAGCACTAGCTAGTGGGTTAACCCTTTAGCTCAGTCGGTAGAGCGTTGGTTTTTAAACTGAAGGGTCCCGAGTTCGAGCCTAGTTGTGGTCATTCCTCCTCTTCTATTATACTTGTTTTAGGAAATGTAAGTTCTATATAGGTTAGACAACTGCATACAAGGAAATAACAATTTTGTTGTAGGCATTATAAGTTCCGTATGGGCTGTATAATAGGCAGTGTTCTTCATGTTGTAGGCATTATAAGTTCTGTCTGGTTTGTATAACAGGCAGTGTTCTTCATTTTGTTGGCAAAATAAGTTCTCTATGGGTTGTGTAACACACAGTGTCCTTCTTGTTGTAGACACTATATCTTCTTCCTGGTTTGTATAACAGGCATTGTTCTTTCTGTTTGAGGCATTATAACTTCTGTCTGAGTTATATAACAGGCAGTATTTTCTCTTTTTGCTCTATATGGGTTGTATAAGAGGCAGTAGACTTCGCATTGTATGTAGGCAGTACAAGCTCTATCATCAATATTCGTTGAATACCAATTTTCGTAGATTCGTTGTTAAGTTGATCCACGAAATTAAATGTTCATTGAAACCCAATTTCTATTAACATTTTGTATTGAAATGGTCATTGGCCACGAATTTACGTATCCTTGAAACTGTGATTTTCACTTTATCCACGAAAATTGATACCCTTGAATATTAATGAAACCACAGTATATGTTGTATAACAGGTAGTGTTCTTCTCTTTGTAGGCAGTACAAGCTCTTTATGGGTTGTACTATGGATGGTACTCACTAGTGATTCACCTGAAGAACACAAAAGGATTTCAGATGTAGAAAGGCTCTACATTAGGCAGTCACTGCAAAACACAGTTCACAAAAAGGGACCAGGAAAAGTAAGTTTTATTTTTGTTGCTTACGAAGTATTATAACTTTATAATTTTAACAAAATTCTTTTTGTGTTGGTTTACAGAAGCTGAAAGTGCCATGGAAGAGCATATTTACTTCAATGCCAGTTTACGCCATCATAATGTCCAATATAGCCTCTGACTGGGGAGGATACACACTTTTGACCAACATTCCTACCTACATGAAGGAAGTTCTTAAACTTGACATCACCTCAGTAAGTATCGGTATTATTGAATATTGTAGTTCTATGAAAGAGGTCCTAAAGGTGGATGTCACTTTAATAAGTATGAGAGAGGTCCTTAAGGTGAATAATACTTCAGTAATTATTAGTATTAGTGAATATTCTACTTATATGAAATACTTTATAAAGTACATCACTTTAGATGCTTTGTGCCAAGTTTGGTTGAAACTGGCACAGTGGTTCTTGAGAAGATGTTGAAAATGTGAAAAGTTTACAGACGGACAGACAGAAGGACGACAGGCAAAATGTGATCAGAATAGCTCACTTGAGCTTTCAGCTCAGGTGAGCTAAAAACTAGATACAACATAAGCATGGACATTTTAACTATAAAGAACCATTAAAAATAGTTATACAGTGCCACCCATTGAAAAAATTGTGTATTTATTGCATTCAAAAACGTGCACTAGTTTTAAACTGATTAACCTTATTTACATGTATAAGCAAATACTGTGAAAACAATTAGTACCATTAAATTCTTCATGCAATTTACTACTGATAACATCTCTTAACTTGCCGCAGACTTTCTCTGGACACTCTACCGACCTCAGGAAATCAAGTATGTTTAATTAACATTGAGATAGAGTGTCACCATTTTTACATGTAAACAAACTGCACCACTTCACTTTACGGGGCTGGTGATGGTGTTTAAAAGACTATCAGAGATAGTGTAGTATCAGAGATGAATAAGCTTGATCGTGAAAAAAAGTTGTCGCAAACAACTTTATCTCTCTTTAATCACGAAATAAAGTCATTGTGATTATTTTAAAGTTGGTTTACATAACAGATCTATTCAAAATGTGTGATAACATTTACAGTATACGCCCTGATCAGGTTTGGTGTATTATTAAAGAAATTAAATTACTGTGGAATCATTAAATTTCATGGGGGCAAATGTTCGTGGATTGTTTAATTCTTACAAGTTCATGGGGACTTAAGCTTAATTTCGTGTATTCTCTTAAACCTACAAAGGAAATATGATTTCATTACCCTAATTTATTAATTTGTGGAGGATGTTAATTCGTGGATGAGAGGTACCCACGAATTCCATGAAAATTGAGCCACCAAGAAATCTTATGATTCCACAGTATTAGAAAATGAATGTCACAGATTTCCATAACATAAGAGGGAATAGTATACTGAATATACTAGTAAATACAATATAATGATTAAATGAAATACTGATATAGTAATGTGGTAGAGTGTTATTTTTTAATTTGTTTTATTTAAATGATTAAATATCAAATGCAACCAATAATTTCTACAATTCGCGTTTTTGAATATCTATAGTAGAGTTTTCTTTATATATGTATAAATAAAAACTCCACGTCTCAGGTTCGATGGATTTATTTTAATTTCATTATGAACCCTGTAAAAGGTCAACAATAGCGTATAAGCATTCATTATAACAACAAACATATTATATTAATACAATGACATTTTCATAGAATTATACATGAATTAATTTCTTTGAAAGTTGACAATATATACTGAGTAAATTATGCAAAAGAATCATAAGAGTTATTCCCCTTATATCAAAGTGCATCGATGATATACACAAGAACTTGATTGTTGATAAGTATAAATAATAATCATATGAGTTATACAGCTCTTATGCATAATAGATATAATACATATTTCTATACATGTATACCTGATTATGGATCAGGGTTCCAATTAGGTGCATGGCCCGATTAATTGGTGAAAATACTGAATGGCCAATAGCCCTATTAATAAACATATAAAACCGATATACAAACTTTATATACATGTACTTTGATTCAATCACAGCTTAATTTGATCACTATTAAGTGAAATTCAGTATATTGCATTTAAATAACATTAAGAGTAAGAAACAGATTAATTAATGGAAAATAAAGAATTAGTACGACAAAGAAGTCAATTTACAGTCGATGTCCTGGAGTCTTTTGTAAATAATTAATGTATATATATATATAGTCAAATAGCCCAGGAACCAAGATTGACCTCACACCTGGCTGAAAATATTTCTCGCTCAGACTGACCAGTACCAAGAACTTGGCGGGAATCTCCCTCAACCAATGAAAATCAAGGATTTCAATAACTAGCCTCAGGATTTATATGAATAAGTAAAATAAAAACAAAAAGTATTGTATGCTTTTATTAATTACGGAAAGTCATAGCGGATATTCAAAAACGAGAATTGTAGAAATGATTGGTTGCATTTGATATTTAATCATTTAAATAAAAACAAATTAAAAAATAACACTCTACCACAGTAACTTCTTATTAACTTTGTAAGCATGCAAATAAAAATGTGCTATAGCATCAATTTAATATCAAGTGAAAATGTTCACCAAAATTTAAGATATAAAAATTGAAGAATATTAGAAAAGTAATTTAAACATTTATTCTTCAGAATGGATTCTACTCTGCTTTACCTTACATTGGATTTTGGGCCATGATTAACATCGCCGGGATGCTAGCAGACTTGATACAGAAACGTTTCTCAACCACCTTGACCCGCAAAATTTTCGACATCACAGGTGTGTTTTAAAAAAAAAGGATTACAATGTTTTTTCACCAACTTTTATTACAGAAATACTGTGGCATACACAACAAGAGGTATTGGTAGAGGAAAGGGTAAAAAAGACTATTATGCAAAACGAGCAACTAATTTGTAAAAACATACTAAAATACGAATCAAATTAGCTTAAAACAAAACCAATTACAGCCTCTATTGCAAAATCAACAGACATCAATGCAAAACAAAAAATCACTGACACAAAGCCAACAGTCATACACTGAATACACACTAGATGGCTTGCAAAGAGGTATCAGTAGAAATCGTACCCCAGAGAAGACATAATCTGGAGAAAACATACTCTTAAGCTTGACTCCTAGGAATGTTTTCATGTGAGGATCCAGAATTTTTTCCAGGAAGAGGGGAGTGGTTGGGTTCCGAGGTATGTTTAAGTTTGCTAGGGTTGGAGTTTAAAGGGGGGGGGGCGAGGCATTTGTTAAGTAATTTTGCTATGTAAAGGACTACGTCCGGTATGGTCAAATATCTGCCCCTGATTTTAACCAATTGAGCTATTCTGATCACATTTTGTCTGTCGTCCGTCAGTCTGTCTGTCTGTCTGTCCGTCTGTCTGTAAACTTTTCACATTTTCAACATCTTCTCAAGAACTACTGGGCCAATTTCAACCAAACTTGGCACAAATCATCCTTAGGCAAAGGGGATTCAAAGTTGTGAAAATTAAGGGCCACACTTGTTTTCAAGGGGAGATAATTAGAAATTAATGAAAAATTTCGAGAAATTTTCAAAAATCTTTTTCTCAAGAACCAGAAAGCCAGGAAAGCTGAAACTTGTGTGGAAGCATCCTCAGGTAGTGTAGATTCAAAGTTGTGAAATTCATGACACCCGGGGGTAGGGTGGGGCCACAATGGGGGGTCGAAGTTTTACATAGGAATATATAGAGTAAATCTTTAAAAATCTTCTTCTCAGAAACTAATCAGCCAGGAAAGCTGAAACTTATGTGGAAGCATCCTCAGGTAGTGCAGATTCAAAGTTGTGAAAATCATGATCCCTGGGGGTAGGGTGGGGCACAATGGAGGGTCGAAGTTTTACATAGGAATATATAGAGTAAATCTTTAAAATTATTCTTCTCAGAAACTAATCAGCCAGGAAAGCTGAAACTTGTGTGGAAGCATCCTCAGGCAGTGTAGATTCAAAGTTGTGAAAATCATGACCCCCAGGGGTAGGGTGGGGCCACAATGGGGGGTCGAAGTTTTACATAGGAATATATAGAGTAAATCTTTAAAATTATTCTTCTCAGAAACTAATCAGCCAGGAAAGCTGAAACTTGTGTGGAAGCATCCTCAGGCAGTGTAGATTCAAAGTTGTGAAAATCATGACCCCCAGGGGTAGGGTGGGGCCACAATGGGGGGTCGAAGTTTTACATAGGAATATATAGAGTAAATCTTTGAAAATCTTCTTCTCAGAAACTAATCAGCCAGGAAAGCTGAAACTCTTGTGGAAGCATCCTCAGGCAGTGTAGATTCAAAGTTGTGAAATTCATGATCCCTGGGGTAGGGTGAGGCACAATGGGGGGTCGAAGTTGTACATAGGAATATATAGAGTAAATCTTTAAAAATCTTCTTCTCAGAAACTAAACAGCCAGGAAAGCTGAAACTTGTGTTGAAGTATCCTCAGGTAGTGTAGATTCAAAGTTGTGAAAACATGATCCATTGGGGTAGGGTGAGGCCACATTGGGGGGGGGGGTGTTTAAGTTTTACAAAGGAATATATAGAGTAAATATTTTAAAAATCTTCTTCTCAGAAACTAATCAGCCAGATGATTCTTTATAATTGTTAAGACTTTGGCTCCAGGACAATTCTTCGGCCTCACAAGAAGGTTCAGAGTTTGATGTAGCTTAATATCCCATATTTAAACAATTGTAAAGGATCTTTTTGAGGACTGCAATACTCAACATGTGATATTACTATAAAATCATCCTGTTAGAAAAGTGACTAATTATTATAAACATAAGAATATCCAGGGGGGAAAATGGATTTTATTTTTACAGGATCTACATGTATTATTGTACATTGTCCAGATTGTTTGTATTATGACTTCATTAAGCTGATTTTATCATACCCATTGTTCCTCAGGTGAGCGATGTGGCCCATGGGCCTCTTGTTAAATAGTATCGTATAAAAATCAAATCTTCACAAATCATTGTATAGAGGATGCCTATTACTTTAATCATGATTTTAGTCACCATTGCCCATTCGCTGTTTATCTATAACGTCACCTAAATGACCTTATTCCCTCAAATTTGCAAACAAATGAAAATATTATCATTTTTGCTTTATATCTTGCATTCAGAGGAAAGAGCGCAGGTCTGCTCAAATATGATTTTAACATATGTTTTTCTCCAGATAGTCATACACATTTTACTAAAAAATGGTACTTGAGCAAGCCTGCGCTCGATGTTTCCCAGTCAAAAAACCACCGGAAAACACTCATATTTTGCTACAAAACATCAATTTATCAAAATAAGGCAATGTTCATGACGTCATTTCTACATTATGACGTCACTGTTGTGAAAACCTTTTACACCCTTTTTTCAATATGACTCTATCTATCTTTCACCTAATTTTTTAAGCTCTTTATAAAACATTGATTTTCGGCAAAAAATGCATAAAACCGCACATAGTCCTTTAAGAATTTTGATTTCTTTAAAGGGGGGGGGGGGGGGGACTTAAGCTTATATACATAACAAAGCTTTGTATTTCCTTTGTGACTTGATTTTTGACTTTTAGAGTTAAGTAAAACATAAAAAGTCTCACTTTACCATTCTCGACTTAAAAATTGGAAAATTATATGTATATATATATTTTTTCAAGTGGGGGGGGGGGGGGGGGGGGGAGGGGCTTTCAAATCGTGTCCAATTTTAAGTCACTTTAAGGAATTGATTCTGATATTATATTTAAAAAAAAGAAAAAATATATTCCTATATTATGCTGTCATATACAGAAGTTTTTAAATATTTATGATATATTCTTGAGACATTAGAATATTGCAGTATTAAAAAAACCCATCAAAAATGTGGCTGCTTTTATCTCTTTACTGCACTGGGACTGTCTAGTTAGGGGTTAAATTAGTCCGGTACATGATCTGAGTTTGGAAGGATAAAAGAAAAAAAACAATTTCAGTGTTTAAAGAGTTAGATTTCCTATTCTGTGTAAGTATCATGGAAAACAAATGTAAAAGATATGAAATAATATCATATAAAATCTAAGAATGGGATATTTCCCATTATTGTAGATAGAAATAGGACCAAATCCCCGCAATACATCTAATTGATAATTAATAATGTCACTGACTGCTGATGATTAAGAAAATGTACATACTACATTGTATATGATAATACTACATGTAAATCCCAGCCCGGTACTGTAGACTTCTGCACGCCTATAACATAGATATATAGACATAAATTTTTTTTTTATAGATATACAGATACACCTAACATATATGGATAGATATTTACATTTGCAAATATGTTTCCTTATATGAACCTATAGAATAGTGAAAACGTTCAATTCTGTATGAACTTTTTCATGACGTCACAATGATCATAGCACGCACTTTTCGCTTGGATTATAGTAAGCATAAAATCTCGGTAATTTTAACAGTTCTGAACAATTTGTCAATTTCAAACGTAAATATAAGTAAAAAACAGCAATGTTAAAAAGTTCACTGGGGTATGAAGTTGGTTTGAACATGATCAAATCTACTGAGAAGCCCTTCAGGCTTCACAGGCTTTGATCACGTGACCAACCAACTTCATATCCCTCTGAACTTCTTAACATTGCTGTTTATTCCATTATACACAAAACCATCACTTTATTCTTAGCATACTGTATAGATTGGTTAATTGGAGACTAGGTTAACTACTCAGGCGACGCTTGTTCGTGTCTGAACACAATTCAGTATTGCAGGTGCGTAGCAGGGGAGGGGGAGCGTCCTCCCTTCCACTTTTTCTTGCAGCAAACATTTTTCTAAAATTCACATATGAAAAACCAAATTATCAAGGAATTGGCCCCAACTTTTTTTTGCAGTATTTAAAAACTGAAAGAAAAAATAATGATATTAACAATGAAAATAAAGTTATATGTGGGCGCATACTCCTTACTATCCCCCCCCCCCCCCAAGTTTTGACAGAGTTAAGCCCCTTGGATTTTGAAAAATTCCAATTTGCAGTTTTCATAAGGATTAATGATTCATTTTTAGCTCACCTGAGCTGAAAGCTCAAGTGAGCTATTCTGATCACATTTTGTCTGTCGTCCGTCTGTCCGTCTGTCTGTCTGTCCGTCTGTCCGTCTGTCCGTAAACTTTTCACATTTTCAACATCTTCTCAAGAACTACTGGGCCAATTTCAACCAAACTTGGCACAAATCATCCTTAGGCAAAGGGGATTCAAAGTTGTGAAAATTAAGGGTCACACTTGTTTTCAAGGGGAGATAATTAGAAATTAATGAGAAATTTCGAGAAATTTTCAAAAATCTTCTTCTCAAGAACCAGAAAGCCAGGAAAGCTGAAACTTGTGTGGAAGCATCCTCAGGTAGTGTAGATTCAAAGTTGTGAAATTCATGATCCCTGGGGGTAGGGTGGGGCCACAATGGGGGGTCAAAGTTTTACATAGGAATATATAGAGTAAATATTTAACAATCTTCTTCTCAGAAACTAATCAGCCAGGAAAGCTGAAACTTGTGTGGAAGTATCCTCAGGTAGTGTAGATTCAAAGTTGTGAAATTCATGATCCTTAGGGGTAGGGTGGGGCCACAATGGGGGGTCGAAATTTTACATAGGAATATATATAGAGTAAATCTTTAAAAATCTTCTTCTCAGAAACTAATCAGCCAGGAAAGCTGAAACTTGTGTGGAAGTATCCTCAGGTAGTGTAGATTCAAAGTTGTGAAAATCATGACCCCCGGGGATAGGGTGGGGCCACAATGGGGTGGTCGAAGTTTTACATAGGAATATATAGAGTAAATCTTTAAAAATCTTCTTCTCAGAAACTAATCAGCCAGGAAAGCTGAAACTTGTGTGGAAGCATCCTCAGGTAGTGTAGATTCAAAGTTGTGAAATTCATGATCCTTAGGGGTAGGGTGGGGCCACAATGGGGGGTCGAAGTTTTAAATAGGAATTTATATATATAGAGTAAATCTTTAAAATTCTTCTTCTCAGAAACTAATCAGCCAGGAAAGCTGAAACTTGTGTGGAAGTATCCTCAGGTAGTGTAGATTCAAAGTTGTGAAAACATGATACCTGGGGGTAGGGTGAGCCCACATTGGGGGGGGGGGGGTGTTAAAGTTTTACATAGGAATATATAGAGTAAATCTTTTAAATCTTCTTCTTAGAAACTAATCAGCCAGATGATTTTTTATAATTGTTAAGACTTTGGCTCCAGGACAATTCTTTGGCCTCACAAGAAGGTTCAGAGTTTGATCTAGCTAAATATCCCATACATAAACAATTGTAAGGGATCTTTTTGAGGACTGCAATACTCAACATGTGATATGACTATAAAATCATCCTGTTAGAAAAGGGACTAATGATTATAAACATAAGAATATCCAGGGGGGAAAATGGATTTTATTTATACGGGATCTACATGTATTATTGTACATTGTCCAGATTGTTTGTATTATGACTCCATTAAGCTGATTTTATCATACCTATTGTTCCTCAGGTGAGCGATGTGGCCCATGGGCCTCTTGTTTCACAGAGTTCTTCACGGGAAGGGGGGATACATGTTTTACAAACATATCTCTTGTTAATCAAAAATGCATTGTTTTGTTCACAGGTAAGGTGACTCCAGGCCTCCTGCTTATTGGTCTGGGCCACCTGGACTGTACAATGAAAGGTCTGGCCATTGCCCTTTTGGCCATAGGTGTAAGCTTTTCTGGACTTCAGTACAGTGGATTCCTCATCAACCACATGGACATTGCTCCAGCTTACGCAGGAATCCTGTTTGGAATTTCCAATTCTGCAGGAGCAACCATGGGCTTTATATCTCCAGCTGTGGTTGGACTAATTACAGAGAAAGTAGGAAAAATATAACTTTTTATTAATAAGCATATTTAGCTGTTCACTCATAAACAGAAAAATGTTTTACTACATATACAGTTATAAGCCTGTATCTTTCTTGTCTGCTTGTTGCAACTTCCCTTTCTTTTGGTTTTGAAGGGCCAGAGTATTGTGGAATGGCGGACAGTTTTCTACATTGGGGCATCTATTTACCTAACTAGTGCACTCTTTTACCTGATCTTTGGATCTGGGGAACTCCAGAAATGGGCCGTGGAAGAGAAAACTCTGGACGTAGAAGAACTGAATATGCTGGAAGACAAAACAGAAACTAAAAATAGCAAAGAACCTGAAAGTTAGACAACAACTAAAGGCGTTCCCATCCAACATTTTACAACAATACAGTCACGCACTTGTACGTTTAGTACAATGTACATGGAGTTTATGTGTTATATTAGTTCAAGAAATACTAAATGCATTCATTTTTACAAGATCAAAATTAATGTAGTTTGATTAATTAGGGAATGTGAAAAATCTTGCAGTTAGTTTTTCTTTTATTATCTTTTGAAAACAGTTTTGGGCAGAAACAAGCCAACTTAAGAAATATTTACTTTTTGATCCTCAAATGTAAAAGACATCCTCCTTTAGAAAATGTGGAAGACATCCCACTTTAGAGGTTATTAAAGCTTTGACTAAATTTCATAATTTGATTTTAGTAAGCATAATTTATTTGCATGAATGCCATAAATGATTTACATGCATTAGCAATTAATTTAAAGCTGCATGGTCCAATTTCTTGGATATTACAGTATCAAATAATTTGCCATACAAAACCAATCATCTTAGTAAGTTATAGACTTTCGCTTATCTACACCAGAGTCGGTCTCATTTCAATGTAATAAATATTCAAAGTTAATAAAAATTCTTTATTAATGGTAACACAAAGAAATCAAACCAGTTGCATCATGGGCATGTTTAGGAAAGGAAAAATGAACATCCATTTCTAGCTCACCTGAGCAGAAAGCCAAAGAAAAAAAAAAACCCAAAACTTTTGTGAAGCATCTTCATATCCTCAGGCCCTGCTGTCACCGTGTTTCCTCAAGTCAATACTCTGCCTCAAGTCTGAGTTTTGACTTAAAATGTATGTTTTGAGAATTTGAGTTGTGGACTGAGTTTAGGGATGGGAAATTTTGGTGACGGCGGGGGGGATCAGGTATAGTTAGACTCAGGTTTGTTCCAGTTATGATTCTCAGGGGTAGGGCTTGGGGGGGGGGGGGTCTTTTTACATAGGAATTTATAGAAAAATTATAAAAAGAAATGATCTTTAAAAACGTTCTTCTCAAAAACTGATGCACAGAAAGGGACTATGTTTCAGCAATATTTAACATAATTAAGAATATGTAGAGTGTATTTAAAAATCTGTTTGAACAAGATTTTCCAGATATTTTGTATTTGATACTTTACACCTAATTTAATCAGGGTATCGAATATTAATTGTTGCTCAGATGATCGATGTAGTCCATGGGCCTCGAGATCTTATTGTGACATACATATACCTCCGAAGTCTCATAATCGATTAAAAGTAGTACATTCATCATTAGCTGCAGGTCTGTAGCTCTTGGTCTGAAAAAATTTGGATGGACGTCCCAATTTTATTAGACTGGGAGCTACAGACCTGCAGCTAATTCATCATGTGATGAAGTCCCATGCAGTGATCTCAAACGTATGTTTTGGTTTGTTAAGTTTGTAGTAAGAAGTAAAGCCCTTATATTTTGATTGAACACATTTGTCATTTAGTATGTGTTACCAAGGTAAATACACTATAAATTGGGCTATAAACATATACCAGGGGAAAAGAAATATATCATTACATTTGTGTTCATGCTCAAGTTTAATTACATGGTTTACTGTTTAATAGATGTATTTTCCACATATACAAAGCATCTATCTACTGTAGATTCCTAATTTAACGCAAGGAATTAATATCTGCGTAAAATTGGAGAAACGCATCGCACAAATTTTAAAATCTCACTTTTATTTTTTGAACATAAGTAAACTACATGAAACTGTGATGAAAATTCGGCAATTTTATGTTCTCATGATTTGATGGAAACTGGTTGAATCCGAAATTAAGTTCTCTTGTAAAATAAGGAAACTACAGTATGTAACATGCAGCAGGGAATTTATATACACACCTTTGTTGTATTTACTTTAATAAAGCTATTTACATTAGTATGAAGCAATATATTTTTTTTTTGTCAAAAGATGTTATTTCTCTGATGAGTAGTCGTGCCACTTTTATGGTTGTTCTTTCCTTGTGCCATACAATATCTCCAAATTTATCAATGTTACATGTAGAATGTATTTTTTTACACTGTTTTATTGTTTTCAATTTAGTAAAGCTAATTAGCAATGTATTTTACTCTCACTCAGATGAGCAATGTGGCCAGTAGACCACTTTATGATTTTCCTTTCCTTGTGTCATATGATATTTCCAAATCAATGTTACATGTAGCATGACATTTTGACTCTATTTTATTGTTTTAATTTAGTAAAGCTATAATTAGCAGTGTATTTCATTATTGCTCAGATGAGCAATTACAAGGCCAGTGGGCCTCTCTTAAGGATTTCTCTCCTTGTGCCATATATTTCCAATATGATGTTAGAAACAAAAGAAATTATATTCTGTGATTTTTAAACCAGATTGACCATATTAATTAAAAATGACTGAATAGAAATTCAAAGTAAACATATTTTGAAAAACCTTTTGTACAAAATGTATTTGTTCAATAAAAAATGTTTAAATCAGAATTAATCAAATCATAAGACTTGCAAATTGCAAATATAATATGTAAATCAATCTTGTAACACGGCTTAAAATAGCACATATATTCCTATAAGTATGTAATTTTTTGGGTTAAGTTGCTTTCTCCAAGGTATTCTTTTTTCATAATTCATACAATTATATCTAGAGTCTGTGTATGATAATACGGTTTTATCAAAAAAATGTGTGCTCTTTCTGCCCATTCATTTGAAATAAAATTCATTCAAAGAAATATGATGCAATTTTTTGTGACATCATAATTCAAAGAAAAACATGTTTTTCTCCCATATTTTCTGTTGGGAAAATTAAACAATTTAACTTTTTATTTGAATCACAGTTTACAAGTTTTGGCCAAATACTTTTTAATTTAAACAATTTTCAAATGGTAGAAGATTTTCTGGGACATCCTGTTTATGTAGCATTTAAGAATTATTTTACAGTCAATGCTTACAATCTTGTACACAGGTATACTTTACAACAAAATGACACTGCATGATCAGCCATGCTACTTTTTGTTCTCATATGTTTACATCAATATTTCTATTAGTGCTTTTTTAAATAAAATCCAGGTTGCATTTTTGTTTCATATAAATGCACTTATAAGTTGACATTATCCTTTTTTGTTGTAAAAGATTCTTAATTTGTTTTCTTCTTTATTACAGGTTGTACTGCTATATTTATTTTTACTATGATATAAACAGCATTAAAATATAATATTAAAAAAAATTGTGTTATTTATGTAAAGATTTAATTTGTAAAGGATAACAAAATCATCAACAATATGCATAAAACTAAAATAAAAAAATATTACGGTAACAATGAAATGGGGAAATCATCATGTTAGCTCTTCTTCTTTCAAAATTTCCTCTTCTTTTGGATCTACTTTGTAATGGAGTTCAATTAAACAGTCCTGAAAGAAAAAACCCAAATATATTTAGTTCATGATAACCATTAATAACTTTTAACTTGATAATATTAGTTAACCAATAACAAACACTGATAAGTGGTTTATTATCAGGCCTCGGCATCACCACTATTTCCAAATCACTCAACTCACTCCTCAAATCAAAATTGTTGAAGGAAAAGCCCATGAATTTGAGGTAAAAACTCGGGACTTGAGGCTGAGTATTGACTTAGGGAAAGTTGGTGATGGCGGGCCATAATAGATACAAGATTTTGAGACTTACTAAGGAGGAATAAGCAGCTAGAATGTTTGTAATGCTATTCCTGTGAGTGGAAGAGTTTTGTAGGGGACTGTTTACTAGATGACAAGGATATTTAAATTGTACCAAGTACACCCAAACTTAAACTCTTGAATTTTGTGCGAAAATGAAATATTTCTGATTGTGATTTGTTTTTAAAACCTTTGAGTGATGTTATATTTTACATATAACAAAACAAAGGTTGGCTGGGTTGGAAATAATTGATTATATGAGCCTCCTTCAGATGAAAATACAATGCATCGCCTTCTGCTTCTCTAGGGGAATGCTTCATATTTCAATGTAGCCTTCAACCCCTGTCAACATTCATAATATAATACCTGATCATTAACAAAGAATAATTTATGTTCTAGCCCAATTCTACATTACTTTGCCGTTTTCTAGTTTAAATGTAATGGCCTTACCTGACCAGCATAGTAATTATCTCGTACACTTTCTAATGTTGTATCCTCATTAATGGATCCCATTGAACTTATTTCTTCAGGGTGAAAAATGTTAACCTATCAAACAAACATACAATTTACCATTAATTCTTAGTCAATTTGGTGAAAAATTATTAACGAAGGATAAGTAAAAGAATGAATTTTAATAATTTTTTTTAATTTAAAAAAATGTGTCTATACATGTATTAATATTTCTATTAATATGGGAAATCATTTATTTCTCAACCATGAAAAAAAACAAAAATTCCATTCCCTTTGTTCTATACTGTTTTATGAGATTCTTTCTACCATCAAATGTGGAACATTTGTGTAATTATATGACAACATGACTTACTGTGAAATAATTTTCTAACTGTAACTTCTTCTTGATAAAGCTTTTAACATTTCCTATTGTTGCTCTCTTGGTGACTCTTATATACTGCTTCTCAAGTTCAAACTAAATATAAACAACATAATGACAATACTTAAAGCATGTTTTTAGTATTTAGATAATCTAAAAATATTTTTCTCATAAATTAATGTATTTTGCAAGTACAAGACAACTAAAATAAAGGTATAAAATACCTCTTCATCTAAATCTTCATGTTCACTGTAAAAAAAAATAAAACAATTAATGATAAAGAACTCTCAATAAATTGATCCTCATCTCGCCTGTAGTTTTTTGTGTTTTTATTGTTTGGATTGGATTGACCGTTATTAATTACCACGAATAACAAGAGTTTGATGTTAGGTAAACATTATCTGTGACCTATTAGCTTCAAACTGAGTGAAGTTTCCAAGAAAAAGTCAAAAAATAGAGACACTTAGAAAATTCAGATAAATGTTGGAAAAAGAATATTCCCTCTCCTTCTCCTAAAATGAGGATGCATTATAAAACAGAGAACTAAATGTACATTTGTAAGGTTTAAAACAAACGTGGTAGTATAAAACATGTACTGTAAAAGTACATGGTACATTTTCATTTCTGTTAGTCAGTTCTGACCTTGTGTATGTACTGGTACTAACCTGATTTGTGTTAGCACTAAAGAGACAAACAGAGATCTGAAGTTCCCCAGCACTGGTTCCTTCTTCTTCTTGCGGATGTACTCGCTGGGGAGGAGAGGCTGGTCCATGCGAGGGGGAGGGGTCCGTGGAGGGGAGGGGGGTAATTGTAGTTTGGGGAGAATTACCTCTGTAAAATAAGGGAAGGAGTCATCTACGCATCACAGCAAAACAGTTACAAATAACTCTAGTCCTTATAGTGAATTCTGAATTCGCAAATACAACAAAACATGTTGCTTACAGTGTACTGTTTCTCATTCTTCATAGTTTTGAAATGTAAATATTGTGCATATGACAAAACATTTGTATTAAGAGATATTTATTTTCACATACTTGTATCATCATAAATGCTATTATAAAATCTACACACATATTCTTTTTACCTCCAGTTTCTTTTTCATGATTTTCATAAAATTCTATTTCTCTCTTTTGCTCCACTGAAAAAAACCCACTCATAGTAAAAACTAAATTTATTTTTTATAGCATTAGAATATACATTTATATTCATGATATTCATTTAAATATTAATTTTAAAAATATGCAATAAGAAAAGAATCAATTTCAATTTTAGCATGATTGAACCAGGCTGTTATTTATAAAGTAAATTCCATCAGTATGCATACCTTCAGCTACTTTTGGTAAGAGTCTGTAAACTATGTCTTGTAAAGTACTGTCATGTCTGGAACAAAGACATAAAATTTAATTCCAGGAAAAATGTAGTGCATTGTGAGTCATTTAATTGATCCATAGCAGAGTTGTTGCTTAAATTACCTGATATGAACAAAAGGATCTGTTGGGTGGATAGGGGTGTCACAAGTAGGGCAAGTCAGACTCCTCTCTGTGTAACGGACAATGCATGTTTTGCAGACTGAAACAAAGTACTGGTACTTGCAATTATGGTCTACTGAATACCGGTAATTTATTTACACATCCCTTTTCAAAAAAGAAAATTTTTCAAAACAAGAGATTCTGTAGATGTCTTGTCATTTCAGTTAAACTTTTCTATAAAACTCTGTATCTTTCATGGCTGTTTTAGCAGCTAGCGTGCAGGAAGGTTGGCAGGAAATTAATTCAAGTGATGAGAGTTTGGAAATACCAAAAGGTGTTTTAATCACCAGAACTTTGACTTATACCAGAGCATTTAAAGCAGTAAGTGCAGTATAAAGCACTTTTACTCTTTCAACCAAATACTTTTCAATTCAAACATTGATCTACTCACAAGTGTGCATGCACTCTGTGATGGTAGATGCTTCATACAAGTAGCCCCCACAAAGAGCACAGGTTATATAGGGGTTCAGCTCTCTCAGCTGTAGCACTATGGGTTCTTTGCTGAGACTGGGTGGCTCTGGTAGTAACTTGAGCTGGAAGAAAATATAGTTCATACATATAGATAGAGAAGAATCAAAATACTGTGACTCATATACATGCATTTCATCAAATGCATTTTCTGAATACTTAGCTAATCATTTTAATAATGTTTTTTAATCTATAGAAATACTGTCTTTTTATGACCATATAAACCAATAACAAAAACTGAATTTTGACATGAGTTTTGTAATTGATATATATTATTGAATACTTTTTGGGAGTTGATTTTAATCAACTCTCCTATGCAGTTACTCTGGCAAACCGAAAGTGAAACAGTGTTTGGACCTAAGCACAAATCATCGACGCTGACAAGACTTAGTTCTTGAAAATAATAGAAAAATTCGATGTAACGTATGCTGAAGCATTGTTTTTCAAGGAAACTTATCTATAAACACTTTGAAAATAGTCAGATTTTATATAATACGAACAATTTAGGTATTTTTGTAATCTCGTGTTCCTACGCCAGAGTGTAATAAAGTCTTGTTCAACCAGACGCTCGGCTGTCTCCGTAAATTTCCGACAAGCAGAGAGGCTCTCTTGCTTGTCGGAGATTAACAGAAACAGCCGAGCGTCTGGTTGAACGAGACTAGAGTTCGATATCAATAGTGCCTGGATCCATACGATTTTTAGAATTGTTTACATACATACATAGTTTAAAATCTTTAAATATTACACAACATGATTCATAAGGGATTTCTCGAAATTCTTGTCGCAAAAGTCAAAAAATCCATATAATAAAAAAGTGTGCAATTCAAATACAGACTAGAAACTAATTGCCATGCAAGATAAGTTGATTTTAAAATAAATGATAATCTATAAAATCAACTCCCGTCAGTACTTCAGTACTTTGATTCTCTGAAGCAATGATCATGAATAACAAATACTGTGGTTTCATCAATATTTGTTGAATACCAATTTCAAGTTTGTTGAGATGACATTAATTAAATTATTTAATTAAATTAATCAATTAAACATTTATTGAAGTGCAATGTCTTGCAACCTTTCCGATTGATAGGATCATTGCCCACATTAACATATTCTCTAAATCATGATTTTCAACAAATTCTTCAAAACTGATGACCATAAATATTCATGGAACTCCAGTATTTAGGGCGACAATTCTGCAAGCTAAAGTTCTGTTATTGTAAAGTTTCATAAGCAATGTGATAAAACCTACAGAACTACTGACCTGCTCCAATAATGATGCTGGCTCAGATGCTATTTCAGGTTTAGACACACTTTCAGATGACAAATTTATCTTTTCAGTTTCATTGGAGAGTTCCTCTACTTCCTTGATAAAAAAATTAGACATAAAGAATAATTAAATATTGACAGATCTATACAATCATCATAAATATCCACCATAAAATAAAAATGCATATGTAAATCTGATTCATCATGATGCATTAACATTTGAAAAAAAATGCTGATGGTCTCTGCCTGCATAGTTGCCAAATCTTATGCCTCCTTATGTGCCATTAAAAGGCCAACCATTACGTTCTGGACTTTTAATTAATGAAGCAGTTTCAAATCAAAACTGATTTACATCAGTTTCTTTCCATGGTTAACTTTATCATTAATCACAGTAGAGATTGGGCTTAGTTATTTATATCAGTCTGAGGTCAGTCCTTCATATTTTATTTTTAAAAATTCAGTCCAAGCTTCTTTTTTAATCCTGGTTAAAATTGATAAATATAATATACACATGTGTGCCTCTTTTACTGCAGGTATATTTGATTTGATTTAGCGTCTTCTTTTGCTCAATATCCATACGATCTCGATGTTCAAGCTATGAATTATGAAGGACTGTCCCCAAATTTATAAAAGCGTCAGTCCAAATATTAGCTGCAGGACTGTAGCTCCCGGTCTGAAAAAATTCGGATGGACGACCTGGGAGCTACAGTGCCTCCCATAGTGAAAAAATGCAATTTACTGCGCACAAAAAAATGCGCTAGTTTTGGACGGATTAATCTTATTTACGAACACATTCTGTACAAATATTTGATCCCAAAAAATTCCTCGGACATTTTACTACAGATATTGTCACTTCACTTGCCTCTGATATTCTTTTAAACACCATCCCGAGCCCTGTTAATTAAAGTGGTGTAAGTTTGTTTACATTTAAAAATGGCGACTCTCGATCTCGACATAAATTAACATACTTCATTTTCCGAGGTCGGTTATCATGTTTAAGAGAAAGTCTGCGGCAAGTAAATTGACGATATTAGTAGTAAATTTGCTGAAGAATTTAATGGGTTTAATTATTTTTACAGAATTTGTGTGAAAATAAGGTAAATAAGTACAAAACTAGCACAATTTTTTGTGCGCTGTAAATTGCAGTTTTTTACTATGGGAGGCACTGTAGCTCCCAGGTCGTCCATCCGAATTTTTTCAGACCGGGGGCCACAGTCCTGCAGCTATCAAAATATCTAACCTTTATCTATCTAGTTCTGTTGAATTTAAAATATGTGAAAAATTGACAATTAACGAGACATTTTCCAAAGAATAGTTTGTAAATATCAACTTGAAAATATTACTCAATAGTCAAGGTAAAAGGTGCATAATCTTTTACACAAGTTTGTTTATCTTTAATTAACAAATATGCAATTTAACATGAAAAGTTATTTTAAAACTATTTCTCTGTCAGTCTGACAATGTTTTCTCATTTTATTTAACTACAACGCAACTCCAATGAAATGAAAAGCAAGTGAGCATCTGTATAAAAATATTAAAAGCACTGTGGATAAAGTATTCAATACTCTAGATGCGTCCATGCATCACCTATCCGCAATCCAACTTACTGTAGCAGCCATTTTGAAGAATTAACCAAACGCCGCTATGAGATAAGTTTTCATTGGATGAAATTTCGGAAGCTCAAAATATAATCCAATCCTTTTCATCGTAACAAGTTGTTGTAGTATGTTGTGAAAATGGTAAGAGAACACGTGGGGATAGCAAAACACTTTAAATTACCTTATTTTAAGAAATACAATCAACTTGTTTTAGTTAGTGATGTAAAAAAAAATCTCCAGATTTGTATTTATTGCTTCCGCGTTCCATTATTCTTATTATAACGTATTTGTTAAATTTTTGGAATGGGGGGGGGGGGGTTGTATGCAAGTATGGCAATGCCATTTTACTGATTTATACTCTTTAAGACATGAATGAAATGTCAGTTTGTCTGCACACTCTATTGCGTACTCTTTAATAGGTTGCCCCTCGCGCTCTCCAAAGATTAAAACATGTAGCATATATATGTAAACATATGATTACGTTATATGTTTTTAAAGTTCTTTAAGTCATGACTTGCGTATGTTAAAGTGATGGAAATCTTCTCCTTTTTTATTTTGTAGCCACAATCGTTGTACGTGTTGTTTGAACATGCCTCTGGGTATGGTTTGTTCCGAGTCAAAGAATTTGAGGAGGTGGCAACCTTTATCCCAGAGGTGGAGAAGAGCACAAATGATGTCAGCAAATTCCAGTCGCTCGTCAAGCTGCTGGCTTTTTCACCTTTCAAAAGTGGAACAAATGCCTTGGATAACATGAACAGCATCTCAGAAGGTAGTTTCAATGTACACAATCAATCTAATACTCGGTTTTCTGTGTATAGTTAAAGGATATCCTTATAATTTATTTAAACGATGCTCAGAAACACAATTATCAGATTTTTTAAAGTTTGTTACTTAGGCACATATTTTAAAACTTTTATTGTCTCTTTGTATTGACAACCCAGGAAAATATATGTTGTTTCAAATTTGCTTTTTGGCACACATTTCAGGTCTCCTTCATGATGATCTGCAAGTTTTTCTGGAGTCTAATGTTCCTAAAGGAGGAAAGAAAGACAAAGTGGTAGTAGGAGTGTCCGACGCTAAAATTGGCGCCGCCATTACTGAGGAACTAGGAATCAAATGCAGTCATATTGGGGTAGTACCAGAGGTAATCAGAGGTAAGGTGCAAATTTTTATGCTATAGATGTATAATTAATGATAATTAAAGGTTTCAAGAAAATGAACAATTATAATATATTGAATTTAAAAAATCATATAAATTTTTCTATGGGCAAATATAAACACTTAAAGACCAAACATGTTTTGCTTTTGTTTCCTCTTCGTAAACAAGTACATATTGTTTTATTTAGGTATCAGACTTCATTTTCCTAACATGGTTAAAGGACTGACGGAGGTTTCATCTGCTAAAGCTCAGCTAGGTCTGGGTCATAGCTACTCCAGGGCTAAAGTAAAGTTCAATGTCAACAGGGCAGACAACATGATCATCCAAAGCATCAGCTTAATTGACCAACTGGACAAAAACATCAACACTTTCTCCATGAGGATTAGGTAAGATTGTTCTTGAAATACCTACATTCCATAAAGTTCTGTTCTGCTGATCAATACACTGTTGGATTCAACATAAATAACTGACAGTATTAGATATATTGTGAGATTATTGGCAAAAGTTTATGCAACCATGCAGTTTTTGATTCACATATCTGACAAAGTTTAACTTCAATTGTTCCTTTGAGGAATCCTTTGTCAATGATTTTTTCCATGAGTGTTCTTATAGTTTACACTGTAGCTATATTTATTTGAGTACCAGAGGTCTGCTGAATTTTTATTTTGATTTATATATTAGTAGAATGCCATTCCAAAAACAGTAATCAAATCAAAAGAATTGTAAGAACATTTAATTTTGTATTAGAAATACATGTATTCTAATAAAAATCCTATGACGCTACATGTTCAATGTTCAACTTAATTTAATAATGTAACTTTATGCATTACAGAGAGTGGTACTCCTATCATTTCCCAGAACTGGTGAAGATTATCTCAGACAACTATTTGTATGCTAAGGTGGTCAAGTTGATTGGAAACAGGAAGGCTTTTACAGAAGAGTCCATGGAACAGTTGGAAGAGCTGGTCATGGACAGTGGCAAGGCCCAGGCCATTCTGGACGCGAGCCGCTCATCTATGGGTCAGTACTCTATGTACAGTCTGTTAATTAAGACCAGTTAGAATGTGGGAAGTACTCTCAAGAGCTTTTAAAAGTTGTCATTAATGCTGGCGTAAATGTCAACATTTAATATGATAAATTACTAAATATGTTAGTGGACGGATGCATGGTTTTAGCCAATCTATCATTTGATCATGATAAAACTTTTGTATATTGAACATGAATAAAACACATACATCTGGTGTATAAGAAATTGTATTTTTGATACACTGCATTTGTATCTGTACAACATTTTTCAATGGTCCAAACTTTTTGAACAATATACAAAATCTAACCTTTTATAAAACAAAACCTATTCTGACTACTGCAACAACTTAGTTTAAAAAAATAAAATAAGTTTAGATTTCAGGCATAATGTCAGTATCAAGACCCATTTTATCAAATTTTGCATGTTAAAGCTGCTTGGTCCGATTTTTTTGTAATTACAGTATCAACATTTTTTCCATACAAATCATTTATCTTAGAAAGTTATGGACTTTCTCCTATTTACACCAGCAGAATCAGTCTCCTTTCAAAGTTAGAAATATTCAAAGTAATCAAAAATAATTTCTCTTTGGGCAAACGAAAAACAAACCAAAATGCATCACGGGAATGTTTAGAAAAGGAAACCGCTTGGTTTCGTCCCCCGAATGATTGGGGTTATTCAACCCGCATGCTATGCATCGATTGTAAAGAAAGCAGACTTTGGAAATATTGGCGAACAAAACGTACACATGTTATTTGTAATTTGTCTGATCATTTCGACCTTTATTTAAAGCGATGTCAAAGTCGTAACACAACCATACCCGTCTCGTCGTCAGGGGTGAAATTTAACATGAGGCGAAATAACGCAGTACCTTTTAATGTCGTTTGTTTTGTTAGCAAATTTTGTACGTATTTTTCTTCATTGAAATTTGGCATAATTGATGGGTAAAACTACTACATTGTCTATTATTATACATATACTTAGCATAGCCATTGTTTAAAAGCGTGCATAAAATTTGATATAAAATCGGACCAAGCAGCTTTAACTCTTGGAAAATATTTGACTCTTGGGTCTTTATTCATCAGTTTGGGTTGTCTCCTGGTAATACAATGTAGTGTCAGACAGTTTTTGTAAGAAGTCTTGTTGTTATTGACAGGAATGGACATTTCTCCGATCGATCTGATGAACATCGAGGCGTTCACCTCCAAGGTGATTTCACTGACAGAGTACAGGAAAGGTTTGGCCGACTATCTCAGGAGTAAGATGAAGCAGGTGGCTCCTAATCTAGGAACACTCATTGGGGACCAGGCAAGACTATTGTTACATTCTTGATTTTATTTGTAATTACTTGTTTTGGTGGGGAGGGGTGTTACACATCGGTAAGATTTTAGGCGGGGGAGGTTGGTATTAACACATTGGTAGAACTTGAGATTTAATTCTGAATTGAGGTGTCGTGAATTATTGGGTATGTTGAATATCATTTTTAAGGCGTCGAGCTAATGCTCGGCAGCCTTCTAGCGATCGTCTGGATTGGCAATCGTCCAAAAAGTCATGCTCTGCACCGCCTTTTAAATGCGCATAAGAAATAAGTTCCTTAAAGTATTAAACGTATTACAAGATTTTTTTCCATTTATTAAACTAAATTGTGTACAAAAAACCCAAAAATAATAACGATAATGCAGGTGGTTTGGTCGAGCATTTTAGAAAGCACGTGTTGTGGATTTGTTTGTAAACAACCATACCATAGGAAATCTAGTTTCATTATTGAAATAAATAAATGTATGTTTTATTATTATAATTAGGGACACACTGTTAATGCATTCAAATTATGAACCTGTGAAAGTTGTTCAAAGACTGTTTGAAGCAGAAAGAAAAAAATTATTTTTGAACTTTGAAATTTCTTCGATTTTTGCAACTACATGTATGATGAGTCATTGTATTATAAAAGCACTACTACCTATTTTAAAAGAAAATATACTGATTTTTGTTTTTAAAGCAGCAGAAAACAGAATTCATATACTTTTCTATTATAATTTAAGTCTAACATTATTTGATATGACTATTAGCTAGTACAGAAGTTCAAATTATTGATATCATTCTATATACCGGTGTCATATAATATTTTGATACCGCGAAATATTGAACCCGGGTTCAATATATTATGCGATATTATGAACTCGGGTTCAAAATATCGCTGCGATATATTGAACCCCCCCATAAAATATTGAACCCCGGGTTCAAAATATTATGGCCGCGATATTTTGAAACCCCCTCGAATTTTCATTGCTCTTGGAGAGGGGTTCAAAATATTATGGAAATAGGTTGGGGTTCAATATATCGCAGCCATAATATTTTGAACCTGGGTTCAATATTTTATGGGGGGGTTCAATATATCGCAGCGATATATTTTGAACCCGGGTTCAATATATCGCGGGGTATGAAATATTATATGACACCGGTAATCGAAAAAAATGTCAGCTCGACGCCTTTGTGGGCGTTCCGGCCTTTGATTTTTTAATATTGCTTAGGAGAAAATCTTAGAAATTGACTGGTGTGGTTGAGAAGAGTTAGGTTGGAGTGTCATTGTTGGGTTAAAGTTTTGTTGTATATACTATTTTTATGGTAAAATCACAAGTTATATACAATGTATTTCAGGTTGGAGCCCGTTTAATTGCTCATGCAGGCAGCCTGACAAATCTAGCTAAATACCCAGCATCCACTGTACAGATTCTTGGAGCAGAGAAAGCTCTGTTCAGGTAAGTTGCACCAAATTTTGAAGCAGGATGATGTGTTGAAATACAAAAATTAACTACTGGTACATTATTTTCTACATTGATATGAACATTGTAAATATTAGGTTTTTAGTTATTGAAGCATTACATATTTTCTCACTTTTGAGAATATGAAAATACAGAGGGGTCAATTGGCTTACATTGGGCAAGATGTGACTAAAAACTGATGTGTCAGTTCATAATCAGAAGCTTCCAAAGACAAAAGTGATACATGTATTGAACTTGAATTAATTTTATTTTGATGTTTTCTGTCACTCTAGGGCTATCAAAACAAAGGGAAATACTCCCAAATATGGGCTTATCTTTCACTCCACATTCATTGGTCGGGCTGGAGCCAAAAACAAGGGAAGGATATCTAGATACCTAGCCAACAAGTGTTCCATTGCCTCTCGTATTGACTGCTTCTCAGGTAGTTTTGCTTAATTTAGTGGTTTATCACTGTAACGCTATTTTGAAGAAAAGTATACACAGTCATTACTCCATTTTAGCTCACCTGAGCCAAAGGCTCAAGTGAGCTTTTCTGATCACAATTTGTCTTTTGTCTGTCGTCGTAGTCGTTGTCGTCTTTGTTGTAAACTTTTCACATTTTCATCATCTTCTCAAGAACCACTAGGCAGATTTCAACCAAATTTGGCACAAAGCACCACAAAGTGAAGGAGATTCAAGTTTGTTCAAATAAAGGGCCATGCCCTCTTTAAAGGGGAGATAATTGAGAATTATTGAAAATTTGTTGGTATTTTTCAAAAATCTTCCTCTCAAAAACTATTTGGCCTGAAAAGTTTAAACTTATGTGGAGGCATCCTCAGGTAGTGTAGATTCAAGTTTGTTCAAATCATGGTCCCTTAGGGTAGGGAGGGGCCACAAAGCGGGATCAAGTTTTACAAAGGAATATATAGAGAAAATCTTTAAAAATCTTCTTCTCAAAAACTATCAGGCCAGAAAAGCTCAAATTAAATGGAAGCATCCTCAGGTAGTGTAGATTCAATTTCATTCAAATCATGGTCCCTGTGGGTAGGGTGGGGCACAATAGGGGGATCAAGTTTTACATAGGAATATACAGAGAAAATCTTTAAAAATCTTCTTCTCAAAAACTATTAGGCCAGAAAAGCTCAAATTAAAATGGAAGCATCCTCAGGTAGTGTAGATTCTAGTTTGTTCAAATCATAGTCCCTTGGGGTAGGGTGGGGCCACAATGGGGGGATCAAGATTAACATAGGAATATATAGAGAAAATCTTTAAAAATCCTCTTCTCAAAAACTATTAGGCCAGGAAAGCTCAAATTTAAGTAGAAGCATTCTCAGATAGTGTAGATTCAAGTTCGTTCAAATCATGGTTCCCGGGGGTAGGATGGGGCAACAATTGGGGGATAAATTTTTATACAGGAATATATAGAGAAAATCTATAAAAAAATTCTTTTAAAAACTATTTGGCCAAGAAAGCTCAAATTGGCGTGTAACTATCCTCAGATAATGTAGATTCAAGTTTGTTCAAATCATGGTCCCTGGAGGTAGGGCGGGGCCACAATGGGGGATAAATTTTTATATATAGAGAAAATCTTTAAAAAAAATATTCTTCTCAAAACTATTAAGTGGGACCATGAAATGGGGGGGGGGGGGTATATAGGAATAGAGAAAAATCTTCTTACAGGTACAACAACAAAAGGGGCTTGGTATTTACCAAAAAAAAGAGGTGGATAAAAATTGGCATATTTTCAATATTTTTTAGCAAGATCTACTGTACTAAGATGTCAAGATATTTTGATACTGTAAAGCTAATTTGATCAGAATTGAGGCAATTGTTGCTCAGGTGAGCAATGTGGCCCCTGGGCCTCTTGTTAATGATATATATGAACATACAAGTGTACAACAATCTTGTTTAGACTAAATATTATACTTGTATCAATTGCTATGTATGGTGGCATATATCTGCCCCTTGTGTGCAAGTTATTTTTCTGTTAATTATGTCGACATGCAAGATATTTATGTCAACATGCAACATAACTATGTTGACATGCAAGAAAACTGCAATCAAATAAGAGTTATACAAAATCTAAAAAATTGCTAACATGTGACATCTATGATTTTAGATACGCTACCTTATTTATGTTAACAGGCAACTTCTTTATGTCGACATGCAACTTGTTTATGTCGACATGCAACTAAGTTATGTCGACATGCAACTAAGTTATGATAACATTCAAGATAAATATGTTGACATGCAACATATTTATGTCGACATGCAACTTAGTAATGTTGACATACAACTTATAAGTTGCATGTCAACATATTTATCTTGCATGTAAACATGACTAAGTTGCATGTCAACATATTCATCTCGCATGTCAACATTAGTAAGTTGCAAGTTGACATAAATAAGTTGCATGTCGACATAAATAAGTTGCATGTCGACATAAAAAGGTAGCATCTAGCATCTTGGATATCACAGGTGGGTAATTTTTGAGATTTTGTATAATTTATCTGGTTGCAATTTTATTGCATGTTAACATAATTATGTTGCATGTTGACATAATTATCTTGCATGTCGATATATTATCTTGCATGTCGACATATTTTATAAAAAAAAATAACTTGCACACAAGGGGCAAAGATATGCCACCATAGCTATGTTTAGTTTAAACAAATTGTTATACTTATATCAATTGCTTTATAAATTAAGTACTTGAGATAAATGATATTAATTGAAAACATTTCAGATAAGTGTAGAAGCTACATGTACTGTTGATGCATTAAAAAAGAAATGTATATTTGGTCCTATATATAGTTGCAAATAGTGTATGATTTATATAATTTATTTTGTGAAGAAATTCCAACACAAGTGTTTGGAGACCATCTTAAACAACAAGTGGAGGACCGTCTGAAATTCCTCGACACTGGGGAAGTACCACAAAAAAATATTGATGTGATGAAGGAGGCAGTGCAAGAGGCAAGTATTAGAAAGGGTTGATCTAAAAAATATTTTCAACGTTTTCATCATCTTAACAACATTTGGTTATGAATTGAAATGCAGACAGCAAACATTGATGAACATTTGATTTTAATGTACATTTGACTTTGATGAATATTAGTTTTGTCAATCGACTCAACAATGAAATCCATGAAAATTGGTGCTATTAGTGAGTATATTGTACATGTATTAATGATGAAAACACTGTTACTTCAACTAAAGTTTAGTAAAGACATATTTGTTTTATTTTATTACAGGCAACTGTTGTTCAAGCCAAAGTGGCCAAGAAAGAGAAAAAGAAGAAGAAGAAAGAAAAGAGAATGTCCTCTGCCAATGATGATACCCTGGATACTACACAGGAAGCAGACACCACTCAAGAAATGGATGTCTCACAGACAGAGGAGCCAAAGAAGAAGAAGAAGAAAAAAGCGAAGAGAAAGTCAGAGGGAGAGGGTATGGACACCACCCAGGAGATGGATACCACCCAGGAAGAGGAGCCTCCCAAGAAGAAGAAGAAGAAGACTAAGGTGGAGGCTGAGGAGGTTGATGAACCTGAAGAAGACCTGTCAAAGAAGAAGAAAAAGAAGAAGAAGAATAAGGAATAATGGTTGAAGGGGAATGCAAAATTCTATGGAAATTTGTCACATACCATAAGAATTCATTCCAGCATGTACTAGTATTTCATTTATATCAAATTTTATTGTAAATAAGTGAACAGCTGGAATCAATTTTCAGTTTATTGCACATCACTTTACATAAACATGAAAATATCTTCTTTTAAAATGCTGGAATGAAAAACAGATCCATATATTGCATATAAAATAGTAATGTTTTAATAAAACTGATAGAAAATCATCGGTAGAGTTTTGTTTGTGTTCGTTTAATATGGTTTGGTATCTTTCTTACAGAGTAAGCATTGGTTTTAATATTCCGTGTTGGTCATGTTAATGTTGCAATATTCAAGTTTCTGTTAAAATTCATTTAATTACCTGAAACCATTGAATGACATACTAGTACATCAATGGATTCATATATAGTTATCTCTGAGAAGAGACAAGATAATTTTCAATACTTTCCAGAGTTTCAATATCACCAGAAGGCATGTGAAAATGGTCTTGTAAAACGCTTAATACTATTGGGGTGTTTAGAAATTGAAATATAATTAAAAAGTGTCTGATATTAAACTAAAGAATCTGGGGGAATAAGCCGTTGCAAATGCCCACGGATTCTCATACCTCTAATAAGTAATAAACGTACGAGTTAACTGGGCATTTAAACGGTCGACAGTAGTGTCCAAATTAAAATGTCCAGAAAGGCGTAACTGTCCTTAAATTTTACAGTATTTACATATACTTTGAACTGGCAAATTTGAAATGACAATCACGTAATCATTTAAAGAGTTTAAATTAATTTCTAAAAATATTTTATTTACTAATTTACCTCAGTCATCATATACTCAGGCACGTAGCATAGTGGGGGGGGGGGGGGGGGGGCAGGGGGGCCTGGCCCCCCACTTTTTCTCGCATCAACAAATTTTTCAAAATTTACATATAAAAAATTGAAAAATTGAATTATCATGGAGTTGCCCCCCAGTTTTTGGCAGTATGTAAACAATTGGTATGAAAATAAGGAGATAAGGAGTGAAATTAAAGTTCCCCCCACCCCCCAGGGATTAGGATTTTGAAGATTTTGGGAAAATCCCATTTTTTTTTCTTGTCAAGATTTTTTGGATGAGTCTGCCCCCCCCCCCCACTTTCAAATACGATGCTTCGTACCTGTTATACAACCCCTAACGCAGGGGAGTCGACAAAGAGTATGGGGGAGTCGATTCCACCATTTGTAGTAGTCGATTTTTTCCGCTTCGGAAACAGGAGGAATTTAGGTAACACTTTTTGTAGGTATTTAAAACAAGTTTTTCCAAAAAAAAATCAGTGGCGTCGGAATCAAATTGAAAGTGGACTTGTACAAAATATTGACAAGCAAAAAAAGGTCTTTGGTATGTATAAATTTGCAAAAAAAAGTCCCCCCCCACCCCGGTTCCGACGCCTATGATATAATTATACCACACGGAAGACAGCGGTAGTCAAACCATTAACGTATAATAAGGGGACTTGTTATTCGTCACTGGTCATACAATGGTCCGAGTGGTCTATGTGTCTTCTGGTACAACTACTATGCTTTTTCTTTCACAACAGAACACGCATTTGTAATGTGATTTTCCTGCCGATACAATTTGAAGTGAAATACATGCCTAGTTAATCGTTGAATTTTCATTAGGCGCACACTGTACATCTGACTTAGCATGTATTCTGCATTTTGAGCACAATTACATGCTTTTGTCCAGCGTATGTCCCTGTTGTGTTAACAAGACTCTCAAGGATTCAGAGATGGAACGTTTTATCTTGCCATTTAATAGTTTCTTGCATGCACAACAACCATCTGTTTACAATATGAAATCGTGCAATCTTAAAGAGAATAACATACATTTCATATTTATAAAAGTAGTAGAAAACGCATATCAAATAATTTCAAGTTATTATTAGCAATTTTTTAATTATTAAGAAAAGAAAAGAAAAATACATTTTAACAATGTATATTATTAAGTATAAAAAGAAAATTACATTTTAACTATGTAAACAAAAAGATAAGCAAAATACCCAAAACGCGTACGATTCGAACACCCGCTTTTACAGTGACATTGTTCAAAGAACTCCTCGCTTACCACTACACCACCGATTCGCTTGTTTAGAGGGTATAATATAGCTGATTGTATTGTTATCAGTATTACGCAAACAACTGGACTTAGCCATTTAAAGACCAAGCTTAAAAATTAAAAGAAGAAAACTTACTTTTTACCATAGAGTGGGTTTTCGTACCATTTTTTTGGAAAATCGAAAAAGATAGACGTTAATATGTGATATCAATATTCGTTCTTTAAAAAATGGTACGATAACCCACTCTATGAAAAAATATAATTTGAACATCCGATTTCTATATCATTTTGTTGCCAAATTAGCATATAACTATTTTGTTGTCTTAATAACAATTTAATGTGAAGTTACTTTTTGTGGGCTATGGCAGCACTGAATGTATATGCTTACATACTAGTATGTTTAATAAATGTAACAAAAGTGAAATTTGTTAGAAAAAAAATGTTAGTTTTTTAAATGAACCTATGTGGTTTTTTGCCTCGGCTTATTCCCCCAGATTCTTTGGCGTTAATTAAAGGCAAAGGTTGAATTCCAGACTGCTTCCCCATTTGATTTTAATAGAATACCAGTATAATTTCAGTATACCATAACTCTGATGAATGAGAAAAATCTAGAATGGAGCTATTCGGGCTATTTCACATTTTTAAAATAGATCGAAATTAATGATTAGTATTTTAAGTGACACAATCTAAACAGGAAATTACATGTAATTTCATTCCTAAAGTGAACAGGAAGTTAATGTGGGTACACTTGTAACTTTTCGGATTTCCGAGCTTTCTTCTAACAAGGAAGTAATTCAGTTTAGGCATCGGTGGTTAGGTAGAAAATGTCTGGTTTTTGTCTATATTCAGAAACATTTAGGATATATATGAACTGTGTGGATAAGGCCAAAAATGTATTCACATGAACAATAAAATGCTTTTGGTGATTCGGGATATGAAGGTGGCGACATTGCAGAAAAAAATACATGACCCGCGTTAGCGGGTTAACGCGGGTCATGTAAAAATTTTTCTGCAATGATCGCTACCTTCATAACCCGCATGAATTATCAGAGAAAGCATTTTATTGTTTATATTTACATCTTTCTCTTAACAAATTAATAAATTGATCGTAAAAAGAAAGTTAAATTAACTATAAATTACTGTTAATGTACATCAGTACGTTAGCTAAAAGAAACAGCCAAATCGTCTCCTTTGGGAATTTGAGTCTGGCATCATCATGAATATTTCGTGCAGTCCGTGTTTTTTCTCAAGTTGCTGAAGGATAAACGGGGCGTGTAGATTTCGTTCCCGTTGCTTTCTACAGAGCTATGAATTAACAATTTATCTCCGTAAGAAATTGAGGAAATCATACTTGGTGGATGTAAATATAAGATAATACAGGAAAGGATCTGAGAACTTTATTTTTAAGATGGTATGGGGTACCTTGAGATATCAATATGGATAAAAGTACATATGACTGTTAACACATGAAAAAAATGATATAGTATTGCTCATAAGCATCCCCCCTCTCTCTAAATTGCTGACAGATACAGCTGCTTGGAATAAGTATTTTCACTCGCTGAAAATTCAGGATCGCGTGTACTATTCTTGGGGGATCCAACAATCTCTACGTACTTCGGTACGGTTCTGTCCTGTGCCGTCGCATCTTCCGCCTGTAAATGAACGTTGATGTTTGATTGACACGGTAGTGGTTCATTGTTTTTCTTGTGGACATTTTCAGTATAATTACATGTATTAATTTCAGTGTAATGGGAATCTCTCCGTCCAGGTTTTGTGTTTACCTGTGACATGTCATCTACCCCCGGGGGCTGGTCTGCATTGATGACGTCATATGACTTCAAATTTACTCCCGTGGTGCTTTGGGTTGTTAACGTGTTTTTGTTGAAACATTTGGATCGAATCTGTGTTCCAACAAAGACAGCGAACAATACAATGAAGAAACCACAGAGCACGAATAATCCGATCAGCATGATATTTTGTGAATCACTGATTCCCCGATACATCCGATTTCCCGTACTTGTAGGTAAGGTTTCGCCAACAGCTACATTTGCCGTTTTGATTGTTGCGCTTGCACGGGATGTTGCAACTTCGTCAGCTTCTGTTGTCCTGATATCGTCTGCATTAATGATTGAGGGTTAATTACAATATATAAGATATACGATATGGACCAAATATGGCCCCCTAGAATGAACATCATTAATTATCTGTAATTCTTTGCTTCCCTCGTACGGATATACAATCAAAAGAAACTTTTTCATAATTTTCATTTTAATCCAAATGCTTACAATTTTGAAATATGACATCAAAAAGTTAACATTTTCCCGCTATTTTTTCGCATTTTTAGCATAAAACGGTTTGTTTTCTAGCAGTTTTCCTTTCGGAAAACATTGAGCGATTGCTTGAACGAACAAAATATTTTCATCAAAGATGTATCTATCCAAGGCTTTTAAGTGACGAAAAGTTTGTTCTTGTTCAAAGCATTGTTCTATTCTTTTAAAATAATGTCAATTTTTGACTGATTTTGATTGAATTTCAAAAATAGCGTCACTTCTGATGTCATATACATGTACTGCCATAGAGTGCAAATAAATCAAATAGGTTAAAAAAACAACAACAAAAAACATATCACATGTGTATATTAACTATTCTAAAAGAAAATTACAACAATTCGCTAATAACTATATAGGTAAAAAACACATATTAAATCAACTATTCTTAAAATAACAATATAATGTACCTGAAACACTTTCAAAAATGCGAATTATGGGGCCAAAGAGAGTGTTCCAAAAACGCCGGAATATTCCCTAACGTGGAAAGGACCTTATTAAAGAAGAGTCTTAAATAAATAAAGACGCATTATGTAGACGACTATATTTACAAAGCGGGCATGTATGTAGACAAAATACAGTAAAACACAAACATTAATTATCGGATAAGGCAACCACAAATTACAGTTAGGAAGATGGCGATATTTTCTGTATTTATCAATTTGATTTCTACTGTCCAGCGTGTTTAAATAAATCTGACTCTGTCAGAGTTGTATTTATAAATTATCGCATGTTTCTATAGTATCTAGATAAACGCCTAGTCCGGATAAAAGTTGGAACAAATTTATCCATACATATTTTCATTAACCTATTGCTTAATCACCTATTCATACTTTTTAATGATTATTTTTTTGCTTTTAACAACCTGTACACGTATCTTTGAAAACAGCACACTCAGTTATTTCATAAAAAGGAGTATATCAACTTTTTACACTGATGCGTTAAAATCCCTTGTTCAGCAGAAAACGTTTATAATTCAAGTTTATAACGGGGACTTCATACAGTTAATAATGTTGAAAAAAATTAAGCGTGCATGCAAAATATTACATTTACAAGCGTTTAATTAAATAATTTTATTCTGGCATCCTTAAATCATCTATATATACATGTATATTACCCTTTCATGGGATTGAAAGAAATACACGAGTATAAAAAATAAATTAAAACTGTTTCGGAATTTGAACACAATCAAAAAATTCGGGCATGGTTACAATCTATTCTACTTGCGATACCACTCGACTTATCTAGACATTACTTAAAATGGGGGAATTTAACACAGCGTTCTTAGATTTCAAAGGTATTAATGATTTTTCTAAAAGTTAGATTTTTTTCAAGATATGCCTCTATGAAACAAAAATCGGAAATGGCAGTTTTCAAAAAACTGTCTTATTCTAAACGTAAAAATTTAATTAATTTTGTTTCAAGGAGGCAGTTATTCCACAACAATGAGGATTCTCCTTTTATAAAGCGTTAATTTGTCTGTGTAACAATTTTAGATTTATATAATGTTCACTGGCGTCGAAAGCAAATTGAAAGTGGGGGGGGGGGGGGGGGGGGCTAGACTAATCCTCAGAAATATTGAGAAGCAAAAAAAAAAAAAAATTCCCAAAAATCATGAAAATCCTAATCCGTGTGGTGGTGGTGGGGGGGGGTGTATCTATAGTTCCCAAAAAAATCTAACCTACCAATTTTTTTTTCCAAATAATGAAATTCCTAATCCGGGGGGATGGGGGGGGGGGGGGGGGGGTGGCTAGTATACCTATGACTCAAACTTCTCAATATTTCAATCTTTTCATGGTAATTTTTTGGAACAATTATATTTACTGCGACAAAAAGTGGGGGGGGGGGGGGGGGCTGAACCCTCTCTGATGCTATGTGCCTAATGGTTAGGCCTAACTTTGCAAAAAAAGTGGGGGGGGGGTGGGCTTAGCCTTACCCCCTCCCCCCGGGTTTCGATGCCTATGATGTTCTTATAAAAGAATTACATCGAATTATGTAACTTTGATTTTTCCATTTTATCTGCAATTCCTTTAGGGAAAATTAGCATAGGAACTGCAACACCCTCTTTTACTCATATCATTTATATTCTTTGATATTATAAAAAACGAGGTTTTCGGATGTACAAGATTTATCTACACATTATAGTAATAATACCTTCAGTTGTTGTTGTCATTTTTGTTGTTGTTTCTATTATTGTTGTTACTTTTGTTGTTGTTATTTTTGTTGTCGTTTCTGTTGTTGTTGTTGTCGGTAGGACACAACCAAAAGATGGGTGACATGTTTCACTTCCTTTGCAAGCACACGTAAACTGACACCCCACTCCGTAACCTGGAGGATCACAAGGTATGGTACAGTTGGGACCCAGATACCCTGCTGGACAACCTGAAAGTATCTAAACTACTTTATATGAAAATAATAGACTCGAAGTTTTGGGCTTTAATACTGAGCAATCGAAAGAGTACTGTCTTTTGTTTTATATATTTTCAACATCATTTGTACTTGAAGAGTACCAGTTTGTTTTTATTTTTCTCAATCAAGCTTCGCTAATTAATCAACGAAAATTCCTTTAAAAATCCGGATATCATCTGATTTTTTTTATATTTTACAATCTTGCGCATGCGCATTACATTCACGCTAAATCACGAGAGGCTCTTTAGTTTATGTTTCCACAAAATCACATTTGCATGGATAAACTCAGAAACGATCACACAAATACCTATAAATTTTCATTGAAGATTTGTCATACATTCTGTTCGCCGAAGAAATTATGGGAGATAACTCTAACTCAGTGCATTTTGAATGAAAAGACCAGAGAGTTCCGAATGTCAGCATGGGTGTAAATTAGAAGCGAATAAAAAGAAGTTGGTGAAAAAGTGTTTACTTCTTCATTAATATGAATTAATTTTTTAGATGAAAGGTTTCACAGCCTCAAAATGGTTTGTTATATAATAATAATTCAATTGTTATTTTCAATGCAGCTTTGTTAATTTTTTGTGATCGGCTTCGGCCGATCACTGTTGTGTCCATATGAGGCATCCGGCCGGCAAATGCTTCCACGTGCGCACACATTCCGTTTGCATAATTAGTTCTTATAAAAACTTGAAGTTTGGTTTAGTATTTTTATAACATTTTACTCAGTTTTATTTCAATTCATTTAAGAAAGATTCATTCAGTAATGCAGAGTACCCCCGGATGTTTACATCAGAAAAAAGTTATAGAACGTTGTAATAAGGAATGAATGGGTAGTATAATAAGGAATGAATGGGTAGGCGTTACGCGATTGGCTGAATTCAGGTATGTGACAATTCTCATTTTGTAGTAAAAATATTAGTTTTCAAAATAAATGATGGAATGGGGGAATATTTTTAAAGAATATAGCAACACTAGGAAAAATTGTAGAGTTGGGGGTTGATTTTTTATGTAGAGTGACATTTACTGCCGATCGCTGTAAGTTGTAAACAACTGCAAATTTGACCTATAAATGCCACGGGACCCTATAATTTTTTTTTGGTCATTTCCTGAAAGGTCTTGAATTGAAGTTTCAAACGATACCAAAGATTTGACTGAAACTATTATAGTAAAGTACTGAGAGGTCATAACATTTGTATGGAGTTCTATGGGAAAATAATTGGTAGGCTTTTCCCATAAGAAGATGCTCCATACACTAACCTCGATCTATTGATGTTGCATAATAGTAGCTAGGAAGACAGCTTGATTTATAAACAAGGTTACGTTATAATGCGACCTCAATAGCAAGTTATGATATGAGGCGCCATTTTAATATTTTTGAGGTATTTTCTGATATCAAAAAATAAATATTTGATATCAATAATTTGAATTTTTGATATCAAAAAATAATTCTTGATATCAAAAAATCTATGTTGTGATATCAGAAAATCATTTTTTGATATCACAAATTCGAATTCTTGATATCAAAAAATGATTTTCTGATATCACAAAATAGATTTTTTGATATCAAGAATTAAAGTTGATTTTTTTAAATCAAAAAATTGAATTCTTGATATCAGAAAATCATTTTTTGATATCAAAAAATAAGACTTACATTAAATTACTATCAACTTAATGAATGCTCCCTGTAATGCAACTTTTGTAATTTGTAAGAAAATGTGTTTCAAGCCTGTAGATGTCTCTTAAGAATAATAATGAATGCCTTATTTTAAACCTGGTTTCATTCTGGCAAGTTTTGCCACATATACAATGATCAACACTGCTTTCTTTGCGATTTGCTGTGAATATTGAAAAATGATGGCCTCGCATAATATAAAGAGTTATACAGGCGTACAGTAAGCGCTTTCAATACATAATACCAGAATTATCAAGAACACTTATTAAATTTTACATTAAAATAAATAAAAGACAACAAACATCTGGCTCTGTAGTTCGGCAAATTAATTTTGGGTCAAGGGAGTATTCATTAAATAGGTGAAATGTATTCGCCATTTTCTTTGAATTTTTGATATCAGAAAATATAATTCTTGATATAAAAAAATCAGTTTCAATTTCTGATATCAAAAAATCATTTTCTGATATCAAAAAAATCGAATTTCTGATATCAGGAAATGATTTTTTGATATCAGAAAATGGATCGTATTTTCTGCTATCAAGAATTCGAATTTCTGATATCAAAAAATCATTTCCTGATATCAGAAATTCGCGATCAATGTTTTTCAGTCGCATTAAATCATTTTAATACAACGCTTTCTTTGTATACGTGTTAGTGCTCTTTGAATTGCCCTACTCAGTATTCTGAAGAAGAATATACATTAACATTTAATAATTACGTTAAAAATATAAAACTAGACAAGGAGTTTACGAACGGCTTTCCCCAAATTTATTTCAAAATTAAATATGTTGACGGTTTATAATGATAAAATTATGGTGTACAGATTCAAGATTAATACATGTATTCTATATTTTGTAAAAAATACAGTACTTTTTAATTTAAATTATTTTATATCAAACCGATCATGTTGATTGCTTCTAGCTATCAATATCATTATTGCCGATCATTCCTTTAAAAGGAATACTTGTTCCAAAATCGTTTCGGAATTTCTGCAATTTTTTGCTACATTACAGGTATATGGAAGGCATTTTAACTGTGGCGAAGGCCTATCCCGAGACATAGTTAGATTATTCTAACTAAGCAGAGTGTAGTGAAATTAATAGCATTATTGTAGGCTGAAAGCTTGGTTATGTTAATGTCAACGATACGGTGTGTCGATGTATTTATTTCGTAAATGTCCGCGATATCATATGCAATGTCAACCAGTGCACGCACGGGTCAAAAGTCTAGTTGAATTATAACTTGTATTTTAACAATGTTGCGGTGTTTAGTCTGTGTTCACGTTTCATCATCCAGTTTGTCCTGTAAAATATACCCACCGACACACTTGTTCTGTTCATCGTCCCATACAGTGTCTGGACAACACCTTAAGCTTGGGTAACTGAAGAATAACGAATTACTAGTATTATGAGAAAGAAAGGGCAAACAGACAGGCGATCAAGACATTAAAAGCCCATAAAATATAATAAATGAAAAAAAAAATAAAAACAGATACTTATAAAATAACACATCAAGTTAATATGTACTCATATATATGAATAAATTTTCAGATATCTTATATCGGTAAATATCGGTCTTCTCTAATGGGGAAATTGGTACATGTATTTACTGTGTACTACGAATGTAAAATCTTATTATTAAAAGAATCGCTATCATAAGTAGTTTCACGAGATTACTAGTCGTTTCCACAAGATATTCATAATAAGTCGTTTTCTCGAAATAATATAGGAATGTTGTTTTCACGAGATGTTGTCGTTTACACAAGATATAATATGTCGTTTTTTCGACATAATTTGTCCCTGGTATCTTGAAAAAAAATTATTTGTACCCCGTAAAAAATATCTTTCTATCAGGAAAAAAGCCAAATCAACAGAAAAAAATACATTGTTACAGTGTATAATGTACTTTAATAAATTTATTATCATTACTTGAGTATAGTTTCTTAAAAAATAAACACTTAGAAATCCCAAATTCTGGCAGATATGGTAAAACCAAGGAAATTTAAAAGTCTAGTACATGTCATTCTTGGTATATGTAAGTACATGTCAGTGTGGGTTTTTTCAATATTATAATGTTTCAAAACCAATCCGACAGCGACGCCAAACATAGAAAACGGTTGAAATTTAAGACCTTATGGGCTATATTGTTCTGTCTTGATTTCAAGAAAGCGAGGGGAAAGTCAAATTAAAGCACTAAAATGTTGTTTGCTGAGTCTTAATTAGTTTAATTGAGTTTGTTTTTGACTTGTCATGTTTGTTGTACAATCATTATAGGTAAACTGTTTGGAGTTCCGATATTGTAAGGAGAGGTAATTAATAACATGCTTGTAAACAATACATTTCGAAGAACAAATCATACTCTCGACTAAACTTTGTTTATACCCATGTCAAAATATCTCCGTTTTACGATGAAACGTTAAAACCTGTTTTCAACACTTCAGACCCGATGCATTTTTGTCTTCAATACAGTAAGCCTTGAGTTTACTATACAGTTCCAATTCTTCCATAGGTGGCCTGTAAATATTTTGAACAGTTTCTTGCGTACAATTTTCACTTTGAAAGGACGTCTTTTGACCAAACATTTTGAATCTGCTCAAAATCAAATATATCTGCTCAATGGTTGTGGGATGCGTACGGTGTGTGTATCTGTGTCTGTTTGTATACGTCATGTCTGCTAGTCAGTCTCGCTTTCAGCCCCCCCCCCCCTGCTAGCAGCTTGCTGTGAAAAATAAACGGATGTCATAGCTCGAAAGCAACAGAAAAGAAGTATATGCTTCACTGCGACACATCTGGAGATCAACAAAGATCAGCAATAACACCAAACTCAGGATCTGCAAGAGTAATGGGGTCCTTCTATATCATGCTGAATCTTTGAAAGTGACAAAAAACATTTCAAACAAGATAGACACCTTCCAGTCCCGATGTCTTTGCAGATTACAGCGCATCTTTTGGCCAAACACCATCCCCAATGAAGAGCTATCTATCAGAGCACCATCCCTCTGTCCCATGTTATGAGTAAGAGAAAATGACAGTAGATTGGACATGCATGTAGAATGCATTTAGCTTCCATCCCAACGATAGCAATGAGGTGGACACCAACTGGAAAGAGAAAGAGAGGAAGACCAAAAGAGTCATAGAGAAGATCAGCAAACAAAGGAAGGAAGGAGAACAACTGGACATGGGGACAAGTTCATATATAGATTGACACAGGACAGACCAGCATGGTGGTCTCTGATGATGGCCATATGTGATAACCAGCACAAAGAGAAGTAAGAAGTAAGTATTAGAGTAAAATCAAATAATTGTCATTTATAGTATCCTAGAGTAGTTTCAAAATAGACCAATTCAGAGTTTTAATGAGAATACACAACGAACTGCTTTGTAAATAATTCAAATCGGCTGAATATAAAAATCAGATATAATCAAGAGGCTTTTTCTTGGTCTTAACGGTGAAATCATATTCAAAAGATTTGATTGATAACAATTGTGGTGTAGAATTCTATCTTAACGTTAGCAATAAGCTTTTAATTATGGAGATGTGGGGTATTTTCTATAAAAAATCATTCAAATTGAAGATCAGTTAAAATGTTGTTTCGCATGTGGTGTGTACTATCTCACTGATAGATAATGGTAAAACTGTTCGACCCATCAGGACTTAGGAGAACTATAAGAAAAATGATAGAACTGAAAAAATCCATGCATATTGCGTACGTCGCTCTTATTTTAGACTTAATATTATATCATGTAGTAGTTCTGTACTTACCTTGGACATTCTGTGTTAACTCGGCAGGGTTGAATTAAAAATATCAAAACGTAAATAAAAGAATTATTAATCATTTCAGTCAGAATATTAGCTCTGGTTCTTCTTCCGCATTTCAACATCGTATTGTTCAAAATATAATGAACCTAGAGACCCTTGTCGATTTTACAGAAACTTGATGTGAAAATTCCAAGTGCAAATTCATAGTCTAAAATACAGGAAATTAAACACACAGGAAATACAAATTAGAGATAATAGATTTAGATAGTGGGACTTCATGTATTGAATACACATGGTTCGTATACCAAAAAAGAAAGGGGGGATTTTCAAGCACTTATCCGGAAAAATGTGCCGTCTCTTTAAAATGATTCAAGCTTCAAGTATTCGCAGAAAAGCATATGTGCGAGACAGATTTATAAATAAACACTGATAAAAAGAATCATTATATAAATATGGATATGGCAAGTAAAAGTGGAATCAACACATTTTTTTTCTATTCTACATCTTGGAAAGTAGAGTACGCGGCAATAGTTCAAAACCACAGCAAAGATATCAATCATTTTAAAAAATAGTACACCTGCATTTGCATATGAATTATTTTTGACATGAAGTAAAAGAGTTATTATATTTCATGAATGTAATTTAGAAAAAATAAAAAAGGGCCATGGTAAACATTAATTCACAAAGAACGTACAAATGTATAAGTACAAAATTATATGTAAGTATAAATTAAATACCAAATTACATGTATCACAAACGCAAATAACTATAATCAATCAATGAATCAATTTTCTCCAGTGGTACATGTATATATATATATTGATCCAGCCGGTGTTGTATAGCGAGACTCCCTATAAACAAGGTATTTTTTGTTGTTGACAAAAAGCCATTTAATATTGTTGAGCGCATCAAATGATTTAATGCGCGAATTCAGTGTATTAATTTAATTCAAGACATATATAATTTCTTTTTTATCCCCTCAAGATAAAGTTTTGAATTTTTTCAAATGGGGTTTTGTCAAAATCTTTTTTTTAAATCACTAAAGCCCCTTTCACAATTGGCGCACGAGCAGAAGCGACAAAATATTCGTGCGACCGAAATTTTTTAGATGTGAATCGTAAACTGTTGCCGAAATAATCGCATTTGAAAAAATATTCGTAAATAATTCGCACGATCTAAGCGAGCGTTCTGCGATGTAAACGCATTAAATCTTGCGATACATCTTGCGTCTATACGCGAACGTTGTGCAATGAAAGCGACTGTTGAAAGATAATGCGATAGGATCGCGCGAGAGACCAGGTGATCGGACATTTGAACGTGCTCTAACGCGATTGGACGAGCGATTATGCGTTCCATGGCACGAATGCTCGTGCGAGTCAGATGGGTTATACGTACCGCCCATTCCCGACGCTCTTCAGTAGATATAGTTGAAAGCGAGAGAAGAAACAGAATTAATGCAGCTGCATTTATTATTATACCTGGATTTGATTATTCTATCATACCTGATTGCAATTGGTCTTAAAAGTCACTTGACAGGTCGATTTCAGATGAATAAAAAAACCTATATGAGCATACGATGTAGACAAATATGATTAAATCAGAAATATTTAATCATTCTGATTCTCTTTATATCACAAAACCAACAATCCATGATTCGAAATTATGAAAGAAAATTAAGACAGTAACATAGGAAATCAAACAATCACAACGTTTTTGCTATTGAAAAGTCAAACAATTTTTTTTTTAGAAATCAACGTATTTTGTATAATCATATGTTGTTCGGTATAATAAAACGTTTATTGCATTTATTTCAGGGAATATGAGAATTTATCCCCCCCCCCCCCGGAAAAACAAGTTTCCCTCGGGAAATATGATTTTTTTTTGAGAAATGAAACTTCATATTTTCTTCCCCATCATGCAATAAATGTATTGTTGAATTGTGGTCTGAAACAGAGACGCTTATACAGGGTATATATACTAGTGGCAAAGCATTGTACATTGAGGCTGATAAGTCGTCCATTGATAGTAAAACGTTGCAAGATTACAGGACACATGTTGAGCAACAGTCTCATGATCGCAAAACACATGCATATACAGCGGCGATTCATCTTACGACCTTTAAAAATCGTGCGTCACTCTTGCGAGTACACAAAACGTTGTAAAATGTTCGTACTAATGTTCGTGCGTTGCACTGCGATGATTTTGATCGCATTCGGTCGCGTCTGAATAGTGTGCATGTCCACTTTGAGGAGACTTGATGCGAGCACTAAAACGAAATGCAACGAATGCGAGAGCTCGTGCAACGTATGCAAGCGCTCGTGCAACGCATGAGAGAGCTCATGCGAATCTAAAAAAATTCCGATCGCAAAGTGTTGTAAAGTGCTCATGCGCCAATTGTGAAAGGGGCTTTATCTAAATTTCCGAAGCTAGCATAAGTCAAAATCGACATGCATGATTCATAAATCTTATATTGAACCTTTCCTGAAAGACTGATTGTTTGGTAGTTTTAATTTGATTATAAAATATGCCTTCCTTTCTCTGCCTGATAAATCCTTACATGCATATTTCAATTTAAATTACTACTATTTTTAAGACAACACCCAAATAAATATAACCATCAACAAAAGCAATGACATCTTCTTTATACCTCATTGTTTTACAACTCAAATTTTTAAAGATTCTTACTAAAAAATATCATAGCATTAGTTTTTGTGTATTAAAACGATGCCCCATACAAGAGGTATAGCGCACTTAATTAACATACGATTTGACCTAAAATATAGCACTTTTGTAAACATCAGGCATTTTCAACACTATACAATATTTATTTTAAATATATTGAAAAAAACCCCGCAAATTACACAATTACCATGCTCTAGGAGTCTTAATTATCTTACACGACATCATTAAAAAAGTCAGTTGTGTCAGGGATATATAGGAAAATATAGTTAGTATGCGATATAAATTGTATATACATGTACGACTATTTGAACCACTTTAAACCAAAGAAATATCCGATTAAAATTATGTTCTACATACGGGTATTGTTACAGTAGTAAACGTTTACATAGAACTAATTTTGGTTTAACGTGGTCTATTTCAACAAGTGAATTTTCTAATACAATCATGTATACACGTATAGCTATATATATTTAAAAAAAGACATCCAATGAAAGTTTTCTATGCGTGGCGTAATGGTAACGTGGCGTAATGGTAACGCGGAGGTTATTTTGATTTTGTGGTCGCTGGATGATTATTTTTTTCACTTATAATTGTAGATTAAAGGAAAAATCTAAATAACTTGTATCTAATCGGCTGGATTAAAAAAAAATATCTTGCTCAATTCAACCTGATGATAAGCACACCAAAATCAGGTCTCTTCAATAACACTATATATGCATTTATTCAATATACAACTGTACACGTCACTTGGATTTATTGTATTTTGCTAGTAATCACGGTTCAGAATACGAACTGACATAAATTCATTTCTTGATCAAGGTGTCCCGAATTTATGACAAATCAGTTGATCAGCTGATTATTGCCTTATATACGTCCTGCCTGACGTCAGGACGTCAGGCATATCTAAGGTTTGATAGTTGCATTCTCCGAAACAGTGCAGGCAATGGAAGCAAGCAATATCAAGATTTTTCATAAAAAGATAAATCACTGCATGTTTAATACCTGTCTGAGGGACGTATATACTAACGTCCCTGAATGTGTCAACATTTACATTTACAACTGATGAAAATGTTATATAGGATGTTATAAAGCAACAGTGAGCAAAAGTAAAAGGACTGTTCACCATGCTCGTGTGTGCATGTTGTAATCCTGATTTTAAAATAGATTGTCATATTTGAAAGGTGTGAGGCAGGGATGTGCTATTCTCTTTTGAGAAGTTGACAGGCATAGCCTACATCCATGTGAATGTAGCTATATAGGCTATGCCTGTCCACTTCTCAAAAGAGAATAATACATTGCCTAAATTACGGTATATGTAAGTAATAATTGATGTTGAATTATCATCACTAACAACGAATCATCGGTTTGAATTCAAACAAATATGTATTCATCTAGCTAGAATATTTCCTGGAGGAACAAATTCGCCGAAGCGGGGCGTGACCCGATTTTCATTCATCTTGAAAAGGCTGTAACTCAAGTGTCGTACTAAATCGTACTAAATGTGCATTAAACAATTACAACTCAAGTGTGTATACATATAAAATTATGTTAATTTGATACATTTCTTCTGAAACATTCGATCCAAAGTATGATACAGGTATAGGTTGTAGTTACGAAACAAACGTCAAAAAATGCTATCTTTTATGATTCATGCGGATTATGACGGTAGCAATCATTGCAGAAAAAAATTACTTAAACAATAAAATGCTTTCTTTGGTGATTCATTCGGGATATGAAGGTAGCGACATTGCAGGAAAAATACATAACCCGCGTTAGCGGGTTATGTTAATTTTTCCTGCAATGATCGCTACCTTCATAACCCCCATGAATCACCAAAGAAAGCATTTTATTGTTTATTTGTTTATATTAACATCTTTCGTTAACTTATTAATAAATTGATTATGAAAAGTTAGTAAAATTCACTAAATTACTGTTAATGTTCATAAGTACGTTAGCTAAAAGAAACAGCCAAATCGTCTCTCGTGAGACTTTGAGTCTGGCATCATCATGATTATTTCGTGCAGTCCGTGAGTTTACTTAGGTCGCTGTAGATTCAGACCAATCGGTAAACAGGGCGTGTCAATTTCAGTCATGTCACTTTCAGCCGCTGTAGATTTCGACCAATCGATAAACGGGGCGTTTAGATTTCAGTCTGTCTGTTTCTATAGAGCTATGAATTGACTATATTTTTCCGTAAGAAGAAGAGGAAATTATACATGAAAGATGTAAATATAAAACTGTAAACGCGGGTTATGTATTTTTTCTTCAATGTCGCCACCTTCATATGATCCCGCGTGGATCCCCAAAGAAAGCATTTTATTATTTTAATTAAAGAAGTATCTATGTGAAACACTGCTGGTTCTGCATATATATCAAACACTGTGTAAGGTTCTGGGCATCCCTTTATTTAATGTTGCGATTAGAGATAGATAGCAAATAATTAAATGCCCTGAAATGATTAATGTTAGCTTACCTATAATCAGATAATAAGATGAAGTAAAGTCAAATATATACGAGCGTTGTCCCAAAATAGCGTAGACAGGACAATAATTTATAATCTGTTCACTGCAATTTTATTAGACTTCTATGTTTTCTTCAATTACTCTTTGGCAAACGATACTGAAAATTCAAATCTGTACTTTATTTATTTCTCGAGAAAATGAATAATAAGTAACAACAAGTTTTGTCAGGCGGCGCTATGTGCGACGTCGAAAATTTCCAGTTTTACGTTGTTGCTAAGCCCTCCACATCGTTTACGATAACATTTACGTTTTATTTCCGAAAAAGTCTTATATATATATATATATATTATCTTTGAACAAGAAAACCTGAGTGCACATTCAACATGTATTTCTAGGTTGTTTTTTAAAAAAATATTTTCTTAGTACAAACGATCTGTTGGCATCAAACTTGCCCTGTATTACTTGTTGTCTAACGTCCGTATTGCCGAAATGTGTCGTTCAGCATTTTGACGTCCATTGATATCGTTCGGGGTTTCTTTTTTCCACTTATTGTTATCATACTTGTTCAAATAATTTCAATGTTGTTTAACTATTCATTCACAAAACGCATTTTTAATCGATTTTGTTAATTTCGTTTACTTCCAAAGCCACTTAGGATTTCTTTCATGGTATTTACAAAATTGTATCAGTTACTGCTGCGTCGCCTTAAACGCTGACATCGTCATTTTATTACGAGTTAACTTTTCAACTTGTCACAAAACGTGCTATAAAATATTTAAAAGTTTTGTTATAGCCAAAACATTTTCGAAGTAAATAATAGAATTATTATCAAATATCAATGTATGTTTTATTTGAATTTTTTCATTCGAAAAGTACTTTTCCTCGCAATTTTCATCTCATTATGTTGATTTTACCTTTTTGTTTTTGACATTGCGCCGCATGTCGAATTTCTGATCTAACATTATTTGAATGCAAATTTCTTGAACCCTTGTGACACAAATTTCATCTTCCTTTGTCTTCGATTAACTGAATAACGCCACTTGTCTACGCTATTTTGGGACAACCCTCGTACAAGTCTCTTTGGCTTTATAAATTATAATATCAAGAATTTCTTAAAACACAAAAAACTTCTGCGTTTTGGAGGGAAATCCGCAGACCAATAAAACCCAACTATACAAACTTAAAAACCAATAGATTCCCTCAATAAAAACACACCTTTTATTTGACCATATAATTATATGGACCATTTAATTAACTTAAGTCAGGTAAACCTAGGTGTTCTACCTGGGTGACTTAATATATAGAACTATACATGTATTGCCAAAATATATTTATTTATATCCTAGCTAATCAGTATCAATACTGTAATTTGATTTATTATATTTTAATATACAATATAATAATTAATAAATCTCATACTACATGTACTAAATATCAGGGACGTATATACTAAGTATATACGTCCCTGTAAATATGTATCGAAAATCATATTGTGACAGGTACCTGCAGCTATAATTAGTAACAGGTACTTTCCGTTCATGCACAGGTGTAGGCGAAATAATCAGAAAAGGCGCTATACATATACCTCTTTATGGCAATGATCGAGGTACATGTACATGTATAGGACGTCGAAAAATGATAAGACAGTGCCATTGCCGAAGATCTAAGTAATCTAAAATTTAAAAAGAACATTAGTGTACGAGTGAAGAATTTAAAAAATACTATAGGCATATAATCAAAAGAGTTTGAAAGTTACGCATTTGCATTGCACGTGCACGTGAGGATTATTTTCAGGAAGTTGCTATTTTTAGTTTCGATATTTTTTTTCTCTGTCGTCAGTCATGGTGGTCGCTGCGGTTAAGAATATCTTACTCCATTTGTGCCTGATATCGAATTTCATATTAATTGGAAATAAGGTCGGTATAGTTTACAAATATGACTTATTCTATATCTAGAAGGGTGTCATTAATAATAATATAACACTTGACATGATGGTGATGTAAGGATACACATTGAAAACTTTACAAAAGTTGTGTCCGTTGGCTGCCATCTTTGGGGAAAAACATATATATTTCCCACAGTAGTCTTTGTAGTTTAGAGGTTTGTAACTTTGTAATTTTACTTTAAAATATGTTTGTGTATTTGGATTAATTGCCCCATTGGGCAACCCACACATGAAAAGGAATAAATGAAACTCAAAGAGGTTCCATCACAGGACATCCAAATATTTGGTTGCATGCGTAAAGATTAAGGTGAAGGTTGGTGATCCCACAAAGGGAAACAACTTTTGCAAAGTGTGGATTGGACTTTTAAGTTGGAACACTTATACACCAAAATTTTATTCTATGGATCATTAGAGTATCATCTCTGAAAGATGTCGATTTCCTTGTCCGAAGTAGGATAATATATACTCTTATAGGCCAAAAAAAATTAATCATTAGTTTCTCGGGCCAAAATTTTGAAATTTTGATGAGGCAGGCAGGTTTTTTTTTTTTTTTTTTTTTTTTTTTTTTTTTTTAGCCAAAATTTACAATGACGGTAACCCATATTATATGATTTGTTTGTGTACTCATCAGCAGATATTCATCAAGCTCATACATTGGCAAAGTTTAAACATTTGTTTTAATTTGTTCTTTTTAGTTTAAACTGTTCTGTTTCCTTTTATAAGGTTGAGTTTTTGCATATGAACAAACAAGACAAATGGTTTATGCCCCTGCTTCATTTTGCGGCCCATCTTTCCCCTCCACAGTAATAAAAGAAGTCTAAACTGAAATAGGGGACTTCTTATGGCATTTTACTAGTTGAATTTGCCATATAAAAATTTATCAAATAAAGCATTCATTTGGGGGTTTTCTTATCAATCTTCAGTGCCTTGAGGACAGAAATCAAGGAAAAGTAAATAAGTCATCATAAAATTCTCAAACAATACAAGTGTCCTTTATTCCTGTTTCTGTGCAATATCACAGAGGCTTCAATTTCTGAAGATAACAAAGAAATTTCAGTGGCTGTGTTAACAGGGACCAATTAAGAGCAAACTTAGTTTAAGAAGACTTCACTTCTGAAGTTCTCCCTCACAGAAAAATAGGGAGAAATTTGAGAAATCAGGTAGACTTCAATTCTTTGACAATGGAATAATACTAATGATAATACATTTGTACACAGATTCAACCTTAATTTGAATTTGATTAGAAGCAAGTCAATTAAAAATAAAACAACTCCTAAAAAATTTAAAATCTTATTCAATTTTTTAAATTTAATTTATTATGTGTATTCATACATTTTGTAGCTGAAATGTAATTGTGTTGGCTAAATGACAAATAAAATCAGTCTATGTGTTTAAGTGTATTTTGGAGGTATTAGTCCAACCCTTTGACCCAATTACAACCGTCATATAGTTGGTTGTACAGAATTTTTTAGTTAAAGATAAATGTAGACAAACGGTTTCATGACTATTTTAGCAATAACTTGGCAGAGTTATTAATTAATTACAAGTTACCAACTAATTGTAATATCAGTACCTAAAGTTATAAACATCGGTTGTAATTTTCAGTGCACAGTATGTGGTTGCATCAACCGTATTTATAACCTCTGAAGATAAGACATTCGCTAGTTATTAATCACAACAGGGGTTAACTTAGGCTATGAAAATGTCTTTTGAATTAGATGATTATCATTTTATTGCATTTGGAGTTAACTTTCACGACCGTGAACTCAGAATACAGGGCAACTTCAACCTCTCTTTCTGAGGAAATTCTGGCGAAATTACCGACCACAAAGCGAGTAATTATATTTACATAAAGTTTAATTTAGCCCAGGTAGCCCCCTAGGTTGGTCACTGGGTAGATGTTTCAGATAAAATAACGTTTTTTACTGACAGAGACAAGCATTTGTTCTGAGCGTTTGTTTACATAGATTCTATAATAGAGAAAACCGATAATGATAAGATTTAAAAAATCCGGAAAAATAACGATAAAAAAGTTTGATGCGGCGATGATTTTACTGATGCGGCGGTGCCTGAGAAACAAATCATTAATTTTTTTTGGCCATACTCTGTCTCGAGTTTTTGCTTCCACCACTTTTTGCTCATCTTCGCTAGCCAAGGGTTTTTGGTCCACTTTGCTCCCCATAAACCCTTAGCGCATTTCATTACGAAAACTCGGTGACAATTAAGCTCCGTTTTATGATTGGCTGCAGCTGCGAGTAGGTGCAGCATGATCCAAACGCAGTGCTGGTAAATATAAACTTTAAAAGAAAACACAAGTGTGATCTTTGGTAAAACATTTCGTGTTTTTTACAAGTTGGGACAAAAGTTCCGAGTATAGTGCCTCCCCAATGATGGTCTAACCAGGTCTCTTTAAAAACTTATATAGTTTACTGGAATATTTGAACATAATGTTAGTTCTACAAACTTGTGTCAAGGCTCGTGTGATAGCATGGGAAGTAAACATGGCGAATTGAGAAGTTGCCTATCCCGTTAGTATATACGTCCCTGCTAATTATTATTACTTTTAAGGGTTCAATGAGCTGTATTTTATTTAATTTCTTTGGTCCGCAATATTCACGACAACGATACCTGGTTTTATGGCATTGAAGTTTTCATACAAATTGGCGACTTTTTCACTCCCGGTACAGGTCCTTACAAAACGCTATGAATAAAACACTCCGTGCTTTCCCTAGGCTATAATGTAAATATGCAAGGGGCTCAAGTTGCTCGCCAGATAGCGCCACCACATCACAGAGTTTTCGTAATGAAATCCGCCAAAGGTTTATGGGGAACAAAGTGGACCGAAAACCCTTGGCTAGCGAAGATGCTTTTTGCTTGACATTTTGATAATCATAAATACATTTGTGCTCAAACTACAACTTCATCCACTAATATGAAAGATGTCCAGATTATCTGTTTTGAAACGCCCCCTCTACCACTTCAGGTTGTAATACACATCCCAAAATAGAAAGTCTACAGGGATTTTGCATTGTATCAGCCATTATTAAGCCCGGATGATAACGTTGAAAAATTGCGCGAGGTATCTCGATTACTTCCGAATGGAGAAAAGATGTAAACAATTCCCATTATAAATCTCCGTACGAAATTTGTTTTCATTTCTGTGTACTTTTATGAGTGAAAAATGATAGTTGTTTAATGAAGATAACTTGGATAATGAAGATAACTTGGATATAATTTCCCTTTTATCGATTTCAACTGTATTTCTTTCACTGGTATGTGTATTTTTACTAAAAATCATCAAAAAGTGATGGAAGCAATAATATGGGACAGACTATAATTATTTATTTTTTTCTGTTATTTTTATAAAAAAGTAGAAAATCTGTTTTGGTTGCAAGTAACACACTCAGATCAGTTTAAAACTTGCCATGTTTGCGTGAATAAATGCATGATGTTAATTGAGGAATCATTCTTTGGGTATTATGAGCCATTGAGGTGATAATTTTGGTCGGGGCTTGATCAAGTCCCAAAAGGGTTTTATGATAGACTTGATCACGCCTGACCGAAATTGTCACCTTATAATATTCAAAGAATGATTCCTTATTACTTATATTTATATAATTTTCAAAAATTGTTCGATAAAATATTTAAATATAAATAAGCAATCCCCGCTTGCGCCCCTGGATTATTTGAATTTATTGGACTGTATGGTACAAAATTGATACGTAGTGTTATCACGGGCAAAGACACTGATAAATATAAATATTATTTAATAAATCTTATCCATTAATGTCGTTTTATTTTTTTTGATTAAAAAATTATTTATGAGAATAAAAAAATATCTTTTGTTCATATTCTTTAAAACCCTATGGAGAAAATATCTTTTTAAAATGAAAAATTATTGTTGATTTTTATTTTTTTTTCAATTTAGATTGGGATCAGTTTGTTTAAATCAGGATCGATCAGATTTTTAAAAAAGTAGCAATATTTCTAAAAATTTGCCAGTTTTATTCAATATCTTTTAAAAAATTATTTTATTTTATTTCTTCTCTATATGACACACCTCCTTGAAAGATTTTCTCCATAGGTTAATTTTCCCCTTTGTTCCTTTATACAACAAAAAATCATATTAAAAATTCCACCATTTCAACTCAAGTATATGGCATACCTATATAATGGCACTAGTCCACCAACATATCCAAACTACAGCAAAATTAATGGAGAGGGGACTGAGATATGGCCCTTTCACTTCAGAAACTATGTGTAAAGTTAAACTGACCTCTTTAAACACCTCCTATTGCAGTCCTTTAAAGATAAAAGATAAATTTTCTGCCTTTTTTCCAGCTTGTATTTTTTTTTCAAACTTGATTTTTTCCAATCATGCTCTATAAAGAACCGAATTTGCCCATTTAGCATCCCTGGGATATTTTTGAAAATTTATACATTTTTAGAATGGAACTACTTGTGTGGTCAGTGAGCAGAAGATAAAAATAGTGGTATGTGATCTAGCTAATAGTATTCTACCTTAATATATTTCAAACCCAACTCTTATCGGTGTATTATGTCAAAACAGTGTATCGAATATATCACTTAACAGGCGTACTGGTACATTTCTATATATTTACATCTACCGAGTATGATTCCCTCTGTTTCTTATGGAAACTCAATGTAAATTCATATAGCCCGCCTTCCAGGGAAAGACTCACTATGTAGCCAGCCTTCCAGGGGAAGACTCACTATATAGCACCACCATTCCAGGGGAAGACTCACTATATAGCACCACCATTCCAGGGGAAGACTCACTATATAGCACCGCCATTCCAGGGGAAGACTCACTATATAGCACCGCCATTCCAGGGAAAGATTCACTATATAGCACCGCCATTCCAGGGAAAGATTCACTATATAGCACCACCATTCCAGGGGAAGACTCACTATATAGCACCACCATTCCAGGGGAAGACTCACTATATAGCCAGCCTTCCAGGGGAAGACTCACTATATAGCACCACCATTCCAGGGGAAGACTCACTATATAGCACCGCCATTCCAGGGAAAGATTCACTATATAGCACCACCATTCCAGGGGAAGACTCACTATATAGCACCACCATTCCAGGGGAAGACTCACTATATAGCACCACCATTCCAGGGGAAGACTCACTATATAGCAAGCCTTCCAGGGGAAGACTCGCTATATAGCAAGCCTTCCAGGGGAAGACTCACTATATAGCACCACCATTCCAGGGGAAGACTCGCTATATACATGTAGCAAGCCTTCCAGGGGAAGACTCACTATATAGCAAGCCTTTCAAAGGGGTGATCAGATGTTTTGAAATACTGGCAGTTGGATCTGATTTCACTCACTGTATAGGGAAAGTACAGCTAGTTGAATGTGTATTCAACCAATTGTACTTAATGTTTTACTTAACGGCAAGCTTACTGCCTACATGGCATTTTATAATCATCAATGTTGCCCAGCCCAGTCAATATTTGCTATAATATAACTGGACAAATAGACGGACACTGTTTTATACAAGAATAGAATTCCTAGGTCCCCCGCCTACAAGCAGTATACTAGTATACTTTATATTGGAATACATGTATTTTCAAACATTCAGGGCTGTTCCAGAATTAAATGTGTGGGGAGGTTGGGAGGAACATTTTTTTACCCCCACCACCCATTTTTTTTCTATTTTTCTATTTTTCCTGTCGCAAATATATCCAAAATACTATAATCTAAAAGAACTTGACCAAAGACGTATTAGTGGTATAAACATTTTGTATAAAGGACTATATATGGTTTGAGCCTAAAATGGCCCCCTAAAATGAACATTGTCATTGTCATTCGTTTTATTTGTACAAATATACATTTGAAGTTTTTTCATAATTTTCATTTTGATTTTAGTACCCGCAATTTAAAAATATGACATCATAAAGTTTACCTTTTCCCGCCATTTTCTCATTTTTAGCATAAAACGGCTTTTTTAAAGGTAGTTTTTCTTTAAGGAAACATTGAGCGACTGCTTGAACAAACAAAATATTTTCACCAAAGATGTATCTATCCAATACTTATAAGTGACAAAAAGTTCGTTCTTGTTCAAAGAGTCGCTCTATATTTCCCATTCGAAAAAAGATAAGAAAAATGTTTATTTTTGATTGATTTTGATTAAATTATAAAAATAGCGTCACTTCTGACGTCATATACTGTCAGTGAGTGCATATAAATCAAATAAATAGGTGAAAAACATATTTCATGTCAACTCTTTTATAAAATAACACAACAAATTAATGTACCTGAATCATTTTAAAAATAGCGAATTTTGGGGGCCAAATTTGACTAATATCATATATAGTTCTTTAATGAAAATCCTTCAAAATTTGTAGACATGCGATGAGAGCGCCTACAAGGTCACAAAGTCCCATAACTCCAACAAAAAGTATCGACCAATGCTACTTTTCGAACTTGACCAAGGTAATAGTGGTATAAACATTTGGTAAAAATTTAATGAAAATCCGTCAAAATTTGTAGGTATGAGAGCGCTTACAAGGTCAATTTTTTGATAAAACGGAGTCATTATTGTGGTCAAAGTCCCATAACTCCAACAAAAAGTATCGACCAATGCTAATTTTTGAACTTGACCAAAGTATTAGTTGTATAGACATTTGGTATAAATTTAATGAAAATCCGTCAAAATTTGTAGGCATGAGAGCGCTTACAAGGTCAATTTTTTGATAAAACGGAGTCATTATTGTGATCAAAGTCCCATAACTCCAACAAAAAGTATCGACCAATGCTGATTTTCGAACTTGACCAAAGTATTAGTGGTATAAACATTTGGTATAAATATAATGAAAATCCATCAAAATTTGTAGGCATGAGAGCGCTTACAAAAAAGTGTGACGGACGGACACACGGACGCATGGACGGACGCCCGGCATTTCTATGTCCCTGCTCTGCGTTGCGGCGAGGGACAAAAATGTCTTTTAACATGTTTAATGATCCTCTATATATATACACTCATGTAAGCTATCATATCACCAGTTTAAAAAATTTATTCCTCCTTTTTCAGGGACTTGCACATGCCCAAAATTGTTTAAAGTCAGCAGAGACGGTGCAGGTTGTTAAAAATTGTCCAGAAAACCAAAGAGAATGGGAAGAGGCAGCACAAAGAAAGAATTGCTTAGTGATACAGAAGTACGACAGCTGTTCCAAAGTGGTGTACCATTGTTTGGTGAATGAATTTAGAAATGAAACTATTGAGGTTTGCACAAATCCTAAATATTTACAAGGTAAGTACAGTTTCGTCATAAAATACAATTACATGTACACTCAACAAAATCTCTAAGTGTTCACCTTGATAGTAAACCTAAAAATGAAAAAATACTGGCCTAAACAGAATAATTTAAAAGTTATGAAATAAAATAATGTGAAATTATAATATTTCATAACTTAATATATGTCTTCTCACCAATAGCACATTTTATATATAACAAGATTGATATAGTTTACCAACGTTTTATTGAAACATTCCATATTGGACACTGGGGACTACTAACTGTTTATAGCGAAGATTAACAAATGTAAGTCAATGACAAATACTGTCCGAAAGGAAAAAACACACCCTGTAATCGGGTAACATAACTTCCAACAAAATACATGGATTCTTAGATGACAAAATTAACCCTCTAAAGAGAGTTAAAATTAGGTACAAATTATATCCTTGGAAAAACATAGGGAATATTGGTAAAATTCAAAAATTTAAACAAGAATTTTGAATTTGAACCAAGAATGCCATACGTCGAACTTGGGGGCTATAATTGTTGACAGTTTTTGTTTAACTTCCAACTCTTGTATTTGGCATTCTTGGTTCAATATCAATGTATGGCAGCCCTAATATTATTTTGAACCAAGGGTTCAATATTTTACAGCAAAATATCAAACACAGGTTCATATATGATATAGCATATTATTAGCTCACCTGAGCCAAAGGCTCAAGTGAGCTTTTCTGATCACAATTTGTCCGTTGTCTGTCGTTGTCGTTGTCGTAGTCGTAGTCGTCGTTGTTGTCGTCGTCGTTGTAAACTTTTCACATTTTCATCTTCTTCTCAAGAACCACTGGGCAGATTTCAACCAAATTTGGCACAAAGCACCACTAGGTGAAGGGGATTCAAGTTTGTTCAAATGAAGGGCCACGCCCTCTTTAAAGGGGAGATAATTGAGAATTATTGAAAATTTGTTGGTATTTTTCAAAAATCTTCTTCTCAAAAACTAATCGGCCTTAAAAGCTTAAACTTGTGTGGAGGCATCCTCAGGTAGTGTAGATTCAAGTTTGTTCAAATCATGGTCCCCGGGGGTAGGAAGGGGCCACAAGAGGGGGATCAAGTTTAACATGGGAATATATAGAGAAAATCTTTAAAAATCTTCTTTTCAAAAACTAATAGACCAGAAGAGCTAAAATTAAAATGGTAGCATCCTCAGATAGTGTAGATTCAAGTTTGTTCAAATCATGGTCCCCAGGGGTAGGGTGGGGCCACAATTGGGGGATCAAGTTTTACATAGGAATATATAGAGAAAATCTTTAAAAATCTTCTTCTCAAAAACTATTAGGCCAGAAAAGCTCAAATTAAAATGGAAGCATCCTCAGATAGTGTAGATTCAAGCTTGTTCAAATCAAAGTCCCTGGGGGTAGGGTGGGGACACAATTAGGGGATCAAGTTTTACATAGGAATATATAGAGAAAATCTTTAAAAATCTTCTTTTAAAAAACTATTAGGCCAGGAAAGCTCAAATTAAAATGGAAGCATCCTCAGATAGTGTAGATTCAAGTTTGTTCAAATCATAGTCTCTATGGGTAGGGTGGGGCCACAATTGGGGGATCAAGTTTTACATAGGAATATATAGAGAAAATCTTTAAAAATCATCTTTTGAAAAAACTATTAGGCCAGAAAAGCTCAAATTAAAATGGAAGCATCCTCAGATAGTGTAGATTCAAGTTTGTTCAAATCATAGTCTCTATGGGTAGGGCGGGGCCACAATTGGGGGATCAAGTTTTACATAGGAATATATAGAGAAAATCTTTAAAAATCTTCTTCTCAAAAGCTATTAGGCCAGGAAAGCTCAAATTAAAATGGAAGCATCCTCTGATAGTGTAGATTCAAGTTTGTTCAAATCATAGTCCCTGGGGTAGGGTGGGGCCACAATTAGGGGATCAAGTTTTACATAGGAATATATAGAGAAAATCTTTAAAAATCTTCTTTTAAAAAACTATTAGGCCAGGAAAGCTCAAATTTGAGTGGAAGCATCCTCAGATAGTGTAGATTCAAGTTTGTTCAAATCATAGTCCCCGAAGGTAGGGTGGGGCCACAATTGGGGGATCAAGTTTTACATAGGAATATATAGAGAAAATCTTTAAAAATCTTCTTTTAAAAAACTATTAGGCCAGGAAAGCTCAAATTAAAATGGAAGCATCCTCAGATAGTGTAGATTCAAGTTTGTTCAAATCATAGTCCCTGGGGGTAGGTTGGGGCCACACTTGGGGGATCAAGTTTAACATAGGAATATATAGAGAAAATCTTTAAAAATCTTCTTTTCAAAAACTTTTAGGCCAGAAAAGCTAAAATTAAAATGGCAGCATCCTCAGATAGTGTAGATTCAAGTTTGTTCAAATCATAGTCTCTATGGGTAGGGTGGGGCCACAATTGGGGGATAAATTTTATACAGGAATATATAGAGAAAATCTTTAAAAAAATTCTTTTAAAAAACTATTAGGTCAGGAAAGCTCAAATTTGAGTGGAAGCATCCTCAGATAGTGTAGATTTAAGTTTGTTCAAATCATGGTCCCTGGGGGTAGGGCGGGACCACAATGGGGGATGAATTTTTATAAATAGAGAAAATCTTTAAAAATCTTCTTCTCAAAACTATTAGGCCAGGAAAGCCCAAATTTGAGTGGAAGCATCCCCAGATCATATAGATTTAAGTTTGTTTAAATAATAGTCCAGGGGTAGGGTGAGGCCACAATGGGGGATGAATTTTTACATAGGAATATATTGAGAAAATCTTTAAAAATCTTCTTTTTAAAGACTATTTGGCCAGAAAAGCTTAAAGTTGCGTACAGGCATCCTTGGGTAGTGTAAATTCAAGTTTTTAAAATCACAGTCCCTAGTGGTAGGGCGGGGCCATGATGGCGGTTTGAATTTTTACATAGGAATATATAGAGAAAATCTTAAAAAATATTCTGGGAAAGTTTTCAGTACAAAACTCAGTACTATGTGTGAAAGCACAGGTTATGCAGATTTAAGTTTGATGAAACCATGATTCCCTAGAGAAAAGTGGGGCCACGAAATGGGGGGTAGGGGTATATAGGATAGAGAAAAATCTTCTTACAGGTACAACAACAAAAGGGGCTTGGTATTTACCAAAAAAAAGAGGTGGATAAAAATTTGCAGATTTTCAATTTTTTTTAGCAAGATCTACTGTACTTAGTTGTCAAGATATTTTGATACTGTAATGCTAATTTGATCAGAATTAAGGCAATTGTTGCTCAGGTGAGCGATGTGGCCCCTGGGCCTCTTGTTTTGAACCCGGGCTCAATATCTTGCAGTATCAAAATACTATATGACATCGGTCTGAAAAAATTCAGATGGATGGCATGCTACAGTTCCTGACATGTTATAAAGTTGCAACTTACAGGGGCTGCACACAAAAACTTAAGCCATAAATAGCAACTTTTTCACATGTACCTAACTGTAGCTCCCAGATCATTTTTTTTAGACCAGGAGCTACACAGACAGCTAAATCTTCATTGTTATTTCCATATCATTAAGAATATATGAATATTAACTACCAGCCAAAATTTTGGTTGCCACGATTTGATTGGCTTATTGAAAGGTTGCTCTGAGTTAACCCTGTAGATGTTGTAAGATTATGTACATTGTATCATTGCAGAGCAAATTTAGAAGTCTTGATTAAAATTATCTACCATCATAATTTATATCATTATGCCCCATGTGTTTTTTTTAATTTTTTAGGTTATTGCCCACATTACTATTTGAATGAAGCTAGAAATGACTATACCAAGGACTGTAAGGAATACTCATATCCTTGTAACTGTTCCAAAAGATATCTCTCATCAGAGGCATATAAATGTAAGGATTCATGATTGTTTTGTGAATATAGGTAACACCTTTTTTTACTCACCTGAGCCATAGGCTCAATTGAGCTTTTCTGATCAAAATTTGTCTGTTATCTGTCGACGTTGTTGTCCTTGTCATCATTGTAATCTATTCAGTTTTATATTCTTTCCCAGAACCATTGGGCCATTTTTAACCAAACTTGGCGCAAAGCATCCCTGGGGAAAGGGCTCTCAAGTTTGTTATAATGAAGGGCAAGTTACCTTCGAAGGGGATGTAATTAGGAATAATGTAAATAGGGCTAAATGAATTTATTATCTTCTCTCGAACCACTCTGCCAATTTGAACTAAACTTGGCACAAAGCATCCTTCGGGGAAGAGCTTTCAAATTTGTTCAAATAAAGGGCCAGTTCCCTCTTCAAAGGGGATTCTTCTGAAGCAAATGGCTAGTAGATGCGGGAGGAAAATGAGGAAACAAGGCTTAAGATTTTTGTAAATTAGGTTTGTTATGATGAAGTTAAAGTGTTATTATCTATTTCAAATATATGCATTAATAAGTTAGAAATTTTAAAAACATATTTTTTAGCTCACCGAGAAAAAGTTAGGGGTAGCTTATGCTATACCTTTGGTGTCTGTGTCCTGACCTGGTTAAAGTTTTTGGAGCAGGTTCTGTATCTAAGTTATTACTGGTCCTATCTTCACCAAACTTGCATAGATGATGCATCTAGGCCTACTTATGGGCCATGAATTTCAGATGCTGGAGGAGGTTAAGGTGTTTGGAGCAGGATAAATATTTGGGGAAGGTGCTCTTTGATAGCAATATCAAAGTTACTACTGGTCCTATCTTCACCAGGAAAGTCCTCTCTTATATGGCAAGTTGCCATGCAGTACTGAGCAAGGTCATAATATGATGCATTGAATAAAGATCAGAACTTTGTTAGGGTTCCACTCTGCAGGCGCCTATAGTGATCAGTCTGTCCATCTGCCCGTCCATTCATCATTCTATCTGTCCATCTGTCTATTTCTGGCTCGAACTTCACTCACAGAGTGCCTATGGTCAAAGGGTGTGCAGTGACCTTAAATGAAGTTTGAAGGTCAAGGGTCAAGGTCATATTGGATTTTGCAAAATTTCTTTTTTTCCAGAGTATATATACTCTCCACATCGCCCTATTTTGTTCATACTTCACTTAAACAGAGCTTTTGAGTAAAGTGTGTGCAGTGACTTTGAACCAAGTTTCAAATGTGAAGGTCAAAGCAGAACTATATAAAAAAAATCCTTGTCTGTAGCATATCTTTTCTCTCTTTGTTCCAATCTGGCTCATACGTCACTCACAGAGTGTATATGATCAAAGGTGTGCAGTGACCTTGAGTGATATTTGTAGGTCAAGTGTTAAGGTCATATTGGATCATGCAATATTCTCATTTTTAGAGCATATGTATATATACTCTCTCCTTGGCCCTTTTTGGTGCCTACTTCACATTAACAGAGCTTTTGGGTTGATGGTTTGAAGTGACTTTTTAATTTGAACCAAGTCAATGTGAAGGTCATAGCAGATCTCTTTATAATCAGTATTAGACAATAGATTGTTTCCCAATTGCTTAATGCTCAGGTTGAACCAAAATGCTTGTTTGTAATGGGTAATAAGATGGAATGAAAAGTTTTATGTCAGATGGAAAATTAAGCTGGGCCCTTTGAGATGGTTACCATCTCAATGTTGTCTAGTTCATTATTGTTTCTATTTTGTTTTTAAAACATCCAGATCTGTACATTCAACCGAAGAAAAAAATGTTGTTAAAGCACATGTGTAAATTTAGGACCAAAATAAATGGCTTATTCATAGCTTCTGGTAAGACTAATTTTAAAACCTCTCGGGCAACTCGGAAAATTCTGATCCTTATCCATCGAAGTTTTTCCTCTGTCCCATGGACTTGAGAGTCATATGTAAATGAGAAAAACTAAATGCATGGTAATAATGTCCATGAAGTCCTCTACCTAAATTGTGAAATTCATGACCCCTGGTTCAAGGTTTCATGCCCCTGTGTAAGGCCAATATGACCACATTGTGATAATATTTTCATTGTACTTTCACAGCCATATGATATGATCCCCTTTCCATTGGGTATGTAAAGTCAGAGGGGGTTCAAAATTTGCAGCCATGATATTTTGAACCCCCTTTTTATTAGAAATAACAAATCAGAAGGTACATAGTTCAATATTTTGCAGCAATAATATTTTGAACCCTGTGTTCAATATTTTATAGGGGGTCCAACATTTTGCAGGAAAATATTGAACTGAAGTTCAGAATATCACATTTTATTTGAACTCGGGTTCAATATTTCACGGTATCAAAATATTGACCAGGTGTAGGATTGGGCCACATGGAGGATGGGTGTGTGTGTTGGGGGGGGGGGGGGGGGAGTTATTGATCCCAAAGGTAAAGGTGGGGCCACAGTGTGGGTTAATTTTTTTACATAGAAATAAACCAAAATAAAATCAAAATGAAATCATTGAAATCTTTCTCCCTAAATCCATTAGGCTAGAAAAGTTGAAATTTTTAGTCTTATATAGTGTCCATTCATTATGTGTAGCATGGTCAAGTTATGAGGGAGCACAGGGTATGTTAGCTTGCTCGCTTTACCTTTCCTCAGTACCTGTAAATATGTTAAGAATTAGGGTTTTTAAATGGTTAAATAAAATGACTCAAAATATTTGATTATATAAGGGTTTCAAATCTCAAATCCCACTAAATAAATTTACGATGAATTTTTTCTTCAGCACAGCTAGGTTAAAATATATATAAAACAACACTCATCTATCGGTAATAGAGTTTGAGTTGGTTTATATGTGGAGTAATTTTTAAAAATTCTAAATTTTATACAGCAGACCATACAGTACTGTTTTGAACAGATAATCATCCATGCTAGATCTCTATTTTCAAATCTAATCAGTTCAACAATTCATGTACATGTATGTGACTGATGAAAGTGCATGCCATGAGTTTGTAAGTGCTCGAACACACCCACATTCTAGTGTCCTCCTGTCTATACTTGGTCCAAACTTTCAATCATGGTTAAGGTTAAGGTAGTATGTGTCTCTGGTTTGAAGAACAAGTGTTACTGATCTTAGTCGAGGTAAATTTGTAGTTGGGTCAAGTGTTTTCCACTTTTGTTTACCAAATTTTGATATTCTCTTTCAGTGCAATGCTGCTTTAATGGAACAAATGGCGATTCCAGAGAAATTCTGATTGACAACAATTCAGACAAAAACAGGTATTAATGACCCCATTAATAATGACACTTTTGGCTGTGCCTTAATTAAATTCCATGTATCGTATTTTACAAACGATTTGACATTATTTTTATGCCCCCACCAAAGTGTTAATTATCCTGTTTAGTCATTCCATCATCATTGAAACTTTCCAATCATTATTTCAACAACCGTTGCAGACATTCAAATTATCAAATTTGATAAATGGATGTGTCTTATAAATATACAGGTTAAGATTGAATTTGGTTCTGGTTTGATGATTTATGACAGAGATCTGCCTCTTGAACTTTGAAAAATTGACAAGTGGTTCATTAATGATATACTGGTATAACCTTTTAAAGCAATAGAGAAGTCAAATTTATGTAAAAAAATACCAATCATTCCAAGATTCGTACCTGATCGAAAAGGTCAGCCATGGTCAGTATTGGGCCAACCTGTGCAACTTGACTAAACTAGATATGATTAGAAGTAAGGAAATTTAAAACACTGTTCTGAAATTTCAAAGGTAATCATGTTTTTTCCAAAAAATTTATAAATATGCTTCTTTGAAACAAAAATGGGAAATGGCAGTTTTCAAAGAAATTTCTGACTCTTAATGTTTACTTCAAATTAATTTTGTTTTAAGGAGTCGATTTTTAATTACAAGGAGGATTCCATTTATAAAAAAGCATGAAATTTGCCCATTTCTCTGTGTTACCATTTTAAAATTCATTTCATGATCTTATAAAAGTTGGAATGGGGTTGCCAGATTTTATTCCACATTGCATAATGTATAATATTGCATGTGTAAAAGATTTATATTAAATTATGTCACTATAATTTTTTTATTTGGTATGCAACAACTTTAGGAAAAAATTTAGCACAGGAACATCAACACTTTTTTGGAAAATTTGATAAAATCAATACTTTTTGTACTATATAAGCATAATAGAAAAAATTAATAAATATAATGATCTACTAATAACATACTGTTCACCAACTTTTATTCACCTCATATGACTTGATTTCACGATTTACTGGAGTTAAACTGGTTCACACCAGCTAATTTTTGCGAGCAAGCCTTTTTACTACACCTGTGCTGGTATTTTAGCCAATATGGCAGAAAACATTGACTGGTTTGCTGCGAGAAATATTCACAACAATATTAGGCATGGTGAACCTCATGAAAATATCTTGTGAATAAAAGTTGGTTTACAGTATAGGTTGAATATTAGATAAATGTTTGCTTGATTTGAACAATCATATTTTATGTTGTAAATAAATAGAATGAAAATTTAAAAGCTAAGCACATAATCCTTTTGTCAATTTTTAGGTCACCTGAGTCACCCAGGTGATCTATTGCATTAGTTCATTATCGAGTTACCGTCTTCCGGCAAGATTCTAACATTTAGTTCGCACAAAAGTCACGTGATTTTTATTAAAATGCGGGGCACATCACTTCCGGTAAAATTGTTTACATTAGAAACGACATCGTCTGCTACGACATGCCGCGGTATTTCTGTGTCGCCGAAGGCTGTTCTTCCGATTCAAGGAAAAAGGGGAGGTATGGGTTTATGGCAGACGTAGAATTCTTCCTTTTTCCCTCGTCAAAGCATCCCAAAGTACGCAGGAAGTGGCTGGAGTTGCTAAGACGCCGTGACTTCGAGCCTTCTTGACATGACAGGATATGCTCCATGCACTTTGTTGACGGTCAACCAACACAGGACCACCCATACCCCGAGCTTTTCCGCTACAATAACTTTAAGTGCTCGTTGGGAAATCGAGGTACATCTTCCATTGAAAAGAGGTCCCTTCAACAAGCCGCAAATAATAACAACAAAGTTACGTCTGATCAGGAGAATGAGCATCGACCTACTCAGGCTACTGCAACGGATATTCTTTTAGTGGTATGTACTCTATTCGAATCACAGTATATCTTCTTTTTGAACAATGATTTATAATTGATTCTAAATAAATGACAAACAAATCCATACGTTTTCATTCTAAATTTGTATATAGGGCATACAAAAAAGAATGTACGTCGCACTATAATTATGTATTTGTAGGATGAAGATGATGCATATAGAGAACAGCTCTTTCCATTCCCTGTCAATAAGGAAATCACTGTGCAATCCATACCAGCAGTAGAACCAACAGCAAGTATGTTGATTTGTTTTAATAAATGTGAACCAAACGTATTGAAGGAAAAGAGGAATGAGTATACAAATACAATGGACCGGGAATCAAACCAGGGACCCCTGCAACTCCAATCAGGAGCTCTACCACTGAGCTACCCAGGGCGATATCCACGGTCCATATATATAACCCCAAATACTAAACTAATGCATGTAATGCCAAAAAAAACCCAACAACTTAATCATATTAAAAAATAGTAATAATGCAAAAATAATGCTAGTAAATAATAATTACATATTGTATATATTTTCTTTTCAAATTTTAGCTCCCAGTGATCATGATTATTGTTCATATGGGAGTGAAAAGGCCCATCCCCAGACTTGTAATGCAGAATGCAAGACGAACTTGACACTACAGGACATGGAAAAGTCTGAAGCTGAACTGCTGCAACTGAGGGAGACCTTTAGGGACAAGGATGATCTGAAGCGATACTTGCTTGTGGATAAGATGACAGACAGTGATGGTTCTGTCAAGAGTTACTTCGGATTGCCATCGGTCGTTACTCTATTTGGAATCTTTGGTATGAATAATGCTAAATACACAATATAAGTACATGTAATAAAATAAAATTTTGACTATATCAATATTTACAAACCAATAATGATGTGTATGAGAAATAGTGCCTCAAATTATAATAACAATATTTTATTGACAAATTGGTGCTACAGGCTTAAGTATGATTAATATTTTTAACTTAGTTTTTTATTACTTTTGCAGCCATCCTTGACAATCTTACACCAACGCTGGCATACTGGAAAGGTGGGTCAGGAGTATACAATGCAACACCAGAGAATTCTTCCAAGAAGACTGGACCAAACACGAAGCTGACACGTTTTCAAGAATTCCTTATAACACTGTTAAGACTTAGATTAGCTTTACCAACTTTTGTCATAGCAGATATTTTTGGGATTTCATGCACTAGAGTGTCACAAATTTTTGTTACCTGGATTAATTATATGAATGTTGTGTTTTCACCTCTTTTGAAAAGACCATCTGCTAAATGTATGAAAAAGTTTTCGCCAAAATGTTTAAATCAGTTTTTCCCAAAACAACTTGCATAATTGATTGTACAGAATTTTTTATTGAACGGCCTTCCACCCCAACAGCACAGTCTAGAACATACAGTTCTTATAAGCAGAAAAATACCTTTAAAGCTTTAGTTGCTGTTACTTCTTCGGGAGCTTTCATGTTCATTTCAAATCTTTGGGGTGGAAATGTATCAGACAGGTACATAACTGAACACTGTGGATTTTTAGATATTGTAAAACCTGGTGATGAAGTGATGGCAGATAGGGGCTTTTTGATAAGAGATTTACTGTTAGAAAGAAGGGCTACATTGAATATACCACCATTTACCAAAAAGTGTTCATGGGGGAAAGGTAAACATCTCACTGCACATGATGTTTTGAAAACAAAAAAAATTGCAAAGCTTCGTATCCATGTGGAACGAGCAATAGGTAGATTAAAGAACTACAAAATTTTATCTCACACTATTCCACTGAAAATAAAACCTCTGTTTAACCAAATTGTAAAAGTGTGTGCCTTTTTAAGCAACTGTCAGGAACCTTTAGTGAAATGAAAAGTGAGAAAATGATTGTATCAGTTGAAACTATTGCTCAATGTGTGATTTTTAAAGCAATTATCAGGAACTTTTAGTGACATAACATGTAACAAGATACCGATAGCTCATTGTATACCTGATGAGTGCAAGTTGTATGCATCTTAAATGAAAATTTACTCATGTTACAGAATGTTACACATTGTTTTTATTTTTTCTAACGAAATCTCATTGGCCAGAAATTGATTGTATAGACAAATGCAAACAGCCAAACACCATAAAAATTTGCTTAAAATAACAATAAATATAACATATTTGCAATAAACATGACTTTAGTGTTTTTATGCAAATTGGTACATAAAACATTATGAATTGAACTTTATGAGAGTTGATCAAATGATTGACTACAATCAGGAAGTTACATTTAATGCAACAGTGAGTTTACAACGTATTTATCAAAAAATTTGTTGCATTTCTGAACAATGTCAAAAAACAAATCACCATCAAAATTTATTCTGTCAATAATAATTCCTCTTCTTGTAAAGAAAACAAAATCACACCATAAAGATTTGCAAATTCCCATTTGCCCCTGAATTTGAACATACCATGGTGAAGTATGCTTTAACCAAACATCATTGTTTTCATCAATGTAAAGATGGTAATGATCATCTTTACAGGCCTCTAAGGGTTCGACATTTTGATATGTAAAACTACATTTAACCTCAAGGAGCCCCACTCCACAACATTTGCAAGAAACTCTTCCATCTGGTGAAGCTCCCATAAAAGGATATTGTTCGCTAACAAACAAACCACATTGATCTACTTTTAAATTCTTGTGTGTTTTTTGTGTTTTTCAAAGTACTGTTGTCTGGCTACAGGTTCATACTTTTTACCAAATGCAAGGGAAGGTACAAGAGAATGAGAACTATCTACAGAAGAGCTAAGTATTTTCTTCAAGATATAATTTTCAGGATTGTCGGTAAATTTAAAATGCATGACAGAAGGAAAAAGTGATGCTGTAATCCTGCCATATCTATGTTCGAACCAGGCAGTGTTGTCGGACTGACCTCTAGTAATCTTTTCTATTTCTAGTACAACATCTGATGTGTAAATCATTTTTAAATGTTCTAAATGAAGATGATAAACCATACCAGATTCATACCAGATGAATGGCTGGTTACATTAAAATGTATTAAAATGGTTACCGCCAAGTTGCCAGCACTGGGGTAGATGATAGGTGATGTATGAATGTGAAGTCAACGATTAAAGTACAAAAATGACCCATTTAAATTAAGAGCCTCTTAAGTACTTCTCTCAGTTGCAACACAAAAATGAGAGAAAAAATGTCTGAAAATGCTATTAATGAAAGGAAAATAAATGCACAATCTATAACTCTTACATGATTATCATAATATCATGCACAAAATACAGATAAACAAAACTTGCTTATACAACACAAGAACAACCACCACCAAATATCTGTCCGTTAGTTCTCAAGAGTACCCAAGTGACATATGGGGCCTCAGTCTGCCTTGTTTCTGGTACACAGCATGCCTTCACATAAAAGTATGGTGAAGAATCTGATACCTCCGCAATAGTTACATCACTGATGTGGTTGTCTCTGTGTAACTTGTAACCATTATCCTTTCTGTAGGATGTTAATCGTGAAGCTTCCCAACCGCAATCATTCAAGAGATACACCATGACGTCACATGACTCAACTGATGGTAATGTTGCCAAATTTACTGACCACTTTGTAACATCTCCTATTGGCAAAATATCCTTCTCAGTACTTCCACTTTGCAACTCATCTAGGAATTTAAAGATAATCAAAATCCTGTCTAATGATAATGTTTGTGATAGCTTAGGTTTATTATGGCTCTTAAGAGAGGATTTATAAATAAGAAATAAACACTGAATTCAAAAACATACTAGTACTGTTTCAAATTCAAATTTCATTCACGTAACGCACAGGGGCTCGTCACAAAGTTTTTCAATCTTTAATATCTACCACCTCTATTCAATAAAATATATTGTATTTTATTGTATAGAGATGGTAGTTATAAAAGGTTGAAAAACTTTGTGACGAGCCCCTGTGTGTATTATTGTATTTTATTGTATAGAGGTGGTAGATATAAAAGGTTGAAAAACTTTGTGACGAGCCCCTGTGTGTATTATTGTATTTTATTGTATAGAGGTGGTAGATATAAATGGTTGAAAAACTTTGTGATGGGCCCTTGTGTGTATTATTGTATTTTATTGTATAGAGGTGGTAGATATAAATGGTTGAAAAACTTTGTGATGGGCCCTTGTGCGTAACGTGCATAAATTGGCTAGATATTGAACTTTTATTCATCAATAAATATGATGTAATGAAGTTCATTATAGACCTAACCATTTTACATTTGAAAGGTTTAACCGTAAGGTTTATGTATTGTATTTAGTGTGACGATTTCAACATGTTCAAAGTGACTGCATTTTTTAAATTCCTATACATTACCTAATTCATCGTTTAAAACTTTTAATTTTAATTCCTCAGCAAGTTTGCACAGCCTTAAAAGGTGATCTCTTCTGTAAAAGTGACATGTAACTCCGCGATTCTGTAAAAAACGCTTTAATTGTGGCACTTTGAAACTTTCGAAAGTCATTCTGGCGAAACCGGATGTTGATATGCCCGCATCGAGTACAAACTAAATGTTAGAATCTTGCCGGAAACTCGAAAATGGACTATTGGCCTTCATCAGTTGTCGTGTCATCCATCTTCCATCCTACATTAACAATTTCACATTTTTAACTTCTTCTTGAAAACTACCATACCAATTATTACCATTTTTTGTTCGAAGTGTAAGAGGAATCACAGGGGCATCGTATTCGCTCTACACTCTATGACATATATATAAATATAATACACAAGGGAAGAATCGAAAGTAGGACACGATTTGTAAACAATGTCAAAAAACAACTTACTTGACAAAAGTTACGCAAATCCTCCCACACAATGTTGCAAATGTTGTCAAAAAACACGTTCACACTCAAATATATCTAATAAACTCGGTAAAAAGCGTTTTTATCCCATTAAAACAGCTGTCTGCCTCTTCGCCCAAGAAAAGATAACTCTGTACTTTCGCCATCCGAAAACTCTCGGGACTCTCTATATGTTCAGTAATGATACATAGTAAAATTCCTCGAAACATCAATAACAAAACAAATAAATTTTATACATCTGCAGATCTGAACTTGCAGAACGGGTAGGGGTGAATTTTGAATGATGGACAATCTTATTTTAAATAAATAAGTACTGTAGAATTCAGTTTAAAATGTCAAAATGTATGTATATTTTTGTAAATAATGCATATCTGCTGTCACAATTTATATTTATGGTGTATATATTTGTGGTCTTAAAGATACATGTAATGATAGGAAATTAGAGAACAATGAATATTGTTCGACCTGCTACTGCAATTACTTAATTTATACCGACCACTACACAGCAAAATGTGCCACATACGTTTCACATACGTTAAACATGTGTGATACGTATGTGACCTCACGTACGTTTAACGTGATTTAAGTACCACGTGTGTTTAACGTACGTTAATGAACATATGTGAAACGTATGTTACACGTGTGTTATACATACGTGATACATTCCATACGTTTTACGTATGTGGATCCAACGTACGTTTTTTACATGAATTACATACGTTATGATACGTAACACATGTTAATTGCTTAAAATTGAATTACTTGAATATTTTTAATTTTTCAGTTCATTCTTGATATACTTCATCTTGCTGCTTGAATCACTTCAATTGATTACTCAGTTACTTCAGTGGATCTTTGGAAACATTCATTTTGCATTTCCAGCTTCTTGTTAATCTAAAGCTAGAGTTACAGAAAAAAGACAGTTTGAGATTAAAAATGAATTTAATTCCTTGAATGATTACATTTAGATTTATATTGTTGTCATTCTTCTGTGCTTTAATAGTTTCTGGAAAAAAAACAAAGAATTTTACATTAAATTTCATTTTATGATAAAGTAAAATTTGCATATGCCTCGGTTGCTTTTTTATTCAACAATATTGTTAAAGAATAACAGGATCCATTTAGATTTTTTTGCAAATACAACATGAAGAAAGTTTACAATTGTTAATAATTTTTTCTTTTATTTGCAAGCTCTCAGAGAGAGAGAGAGAGAGAGAGAGAGAGAGAGAGAGAGAGAGAGAGAGAGGGGGGGGGCAAAATAGAAGGTCAATCACAAGTATTAATTTGACAAAATAATTTTTACCTCTAGTATATTCATCCTGATTTTTGTCCACCTCCAACTTCTTCCTTTTTCATGTTTTCCCATGACAATGCTTGTTTGAACTTCTTTCTAAAATATTAATACAAACTTAAGTACATACAATCATTAGAGTTTTTAAATACACGATAAAAAATATAATTTATACATGTAAGCGGAAAACAACGTAGACAGGTAAATATTTTTTTATGCAAATAAGCTTGAATCATTTGGGTGAACTGATATTCTAAAGACACTTACACATAGTTTCACATAGTCCCCAGAAAAGTGTGTGTGTGCATGCATTGGGGGGGAGGCAACTCCTTGATAATTCACTTTTTATAGCGAGCGCAGCTCGCCGGCGCGCAGCGCCGGTGCGAAGCGAGCTCTACCGGCAAGGCGTGTGTGAATAGAAAATTCGGACTAGTTGCACATTCATTCAACGGATTTTTTTGGCGTCAGTAAATCGGACCAGTAATGCCTTGTTTTAATCGTCCCAGTAATTCCCTGTAAATATGGTTTCCCATTTCACACTCTCAGAGTCTCACGAGAACAAGATAAAAGACTATGTACATCATGCATTGTAAATAAAATAATTCCATTACATAAGACTAACAGAGTTGTCGTTCCTCCGAGTGACGTCACAATGGATTTCTTGCACATTGATCCCACAGAATTTTTCGGAGTCAGTAAATTTCCACCCACAATGCTATTTATCAATGTCGGACGATCTCACTAGACTTGATTCCTTCTCGCGATAATCAAAGTAAAACTTTTGAGAAACAGATAAATTATGTAATTTCATGAATATCATGCTTTTTAAGTAAACAAAACAGTATATTTCACTTAGTTTTTTTTCCAGGGTTTTTCAAAAGAGACAGATGACACTTGACCGACGTCAACTTTGACGTCACAATAAGGGGAAATTACTCTAAGTAGTTATTGTAAATCTGCTGGAATATAAATTCCAAAATCTTCTCATAATCTTGCAAAGCTAAAGAATGGGGATATCTTTTTTTCCCTTTTTTTAATAGGAAACAGTTGTAACTTGCTATCATTTGGATGAATGCTCACATTTATTTTATTCACTATATATTTACAGTAATTGATTTCCAGGAACGTTTTTTAAAAGGGGGCGCGGCAGCATCATTAAAAAAATATTTACAAGTAAAATGAAATTCTAATCTGGGTGAGGAATGGTGAGTGCGTAGTATGCATTTAGCTCTTTAACTGCTCAATGGTATCTTTATTTTCACATTTATTACATCCTCCCGGGTGGGGGGGGGGGGGGTCCAAAACCGATTTTCTTATATGATCAGCAATTATTTTTTTAAATACGTAAATTATTTTTTTTTTAAACGAGGGGGGGGGGGGGCTCTATGATAAGTCAATTTTTTATATGTAAGTTTAAGAAAAATGTCTGCTGCAAGAAAAGAGGAAATAAACTGCAATAAACATTATGTTAAAATCGTTATTATTCAACAACATTGTAAAAACTGAGATAAATTCTATTTAAATAAATAAACAATCTTATAAATTATGAAAATTTACAAGAAAAAATAGGCATGTTTATATTTTATTTTGCATTCAAATTCATTTACGTTACGTTGATACTTTTATTTTTATTGATTTCTCATAATTCATTATTTGATCAAATGCTGCGCTCGCCCCAACGGTCGCACCGTAAAACATATTATGAAAATTTAAGAAAAATCTTTGCTGCAACAAAAAAAAATAAATAAGGGGGTAACTGGATACATGCCTGTATTAATCCTTATCTAAATTGAATTACCTTAATCTGTCACTAAATTAGCAACCACATTGCAACTGTCTTTGAACTCCGCGAAGAACTTTTGGATCCTGGATCATTCATTACAAAATCTTCAGGCTACATCAAAACAGATCTTTGAAACTTCTGTATTATATCCATTTGCTACAAAATATAATACATGCATTAGATAATTAGATATATCAAAATTTTACACTTACTAAGAAATACAAATGTACATGTAGGTGCCATGCAACAGATTATCATTAATGATCCTGAACACCCAGTGACTTCTACTTTTAATGAACTATGTCATAGACCAATCCACACTTTACAAAAGTTATGTCCCTTGGCCGTCATCTTTGGGGAAAAACCCATATATTTCTCACAGTAGCCTTTGTAGTTTGGAGGGTTGTAACTTTGTCATTTGACATTAGAAATCTGTTTCCGCTGTGAATTTTATTGCCCCAAGTTGGGGCAACCCACACATCGAAGGACTAAATTAAATTCCAAGAGATTTCTTCACAGGACGCCCAAATATTTGGTTGCATAAAGAAGGGAAAAGTTGTTTTTCCCCTCTTGACCTTTGGGTTGACCTCGCAAAGGGGAACAACTTTTGCAAAGTGTGGATTGGACTAAAGAAATCCATACCTTTGAGTTATTCATTAGGTTGGATTTGTATGGAAAAAAATTTCCCAGCAGTGTTGATGACCCTTAAAAAATGTTTAAATTGTGAAATGCAATGGTATGTGTACTTACATTATGATTTTATCAATTCAAAGAGACATCTGTCATTGACTGTGTTAGCTAGTTGGTGTCCTCTTCCAGGGATATGTCAAGCAGCCAATGCATGCCTATAAAATAATTTCAATTACCATGCAATAAGAATACAACTTAATAGAGGCAATTCAATAATCATTTCACTTAGTTGCAATGGAAGACCTACTCGTTACTTTGCATAGGCTTTGCTCTAGTTTTCTCTACTTTCAAATATTTCAGTTTTCAAATGCGTCTTATCCAAGATCGACATATATTTTATGGGTTTTAATAAGTATTGGTTCTTCTATATTAACTAAACCAAATAGCTGCTTAGTTGTAGCTCTCTGGGGAAACATCATTTTTATCGTCATTAATTCAACCCGAATTTTCCCGGAGAACACAGTTACAGCTCCGTGCTACATGTTTACTCTTTTGACATCGGTAATTGTACGATATAATTTTCAAATGCAAGTAAATAAAAACGAATGCTTGACAATTATTACCTCTGCTAAATCCATCCTGCAGTTCGATCTTCTGCCTCCGTGACGTAAAAATGTGACATATATTTTGTCATCGACAAAACTAAAACCGATTTCGTATTATTTTTATAATTCCGGATTCGTTATCGAATTAATTTTAAGAAGACACATGGCTTCTGTTAATGAAACAACTTTATTTATGCATAGTTTAAACCAATAAACACGCACAGTAGCAAGGCTTTTCTTCACACATGTTCACATGCATTCATTTCAGAGACATGAGTGATAAAGCAACATCAGACATGTAACGTTATATATTTACATTCTACTGTGTTTTCCCATTAAATTCTGTGATCTTCAAATGCCTCTAAATGCAACAAGTAGTCAAAGGTCAAATTGACGAGTTTTATTATGACGTCACAAACGTTGAACGCTGTAAACTGCAACGTCACAAGCGAAAATCAAAGTTCACGCTTGTGGCTGTTACTGTGGCTCTTCCAATAATATTAACTTACCCTTAGGATAAGATCGGAATTTTAAGGTATAATTCATATTTGCAGACAAGGCAAGAAGTTAAAAAATGTAAATATAAGCATTAAATCATGATTTTGTGAAGTATACACTCTCATAACTGCCGCGGTGTGTGCATACAAATTTTCATAACGCGCGTTACTCAATTTGTATGCACACACCGCGGCAGTTATGAGAGTGTATACTTCAAAAAATCATGATTCAATGCTATAATACATGCAGATCATGCGCGGATCCAGAAATTTTTTTTCGGGGGGGGGGGGGGGGGGGGGGGGTCCGAAGGATAATTGTGTTTGCCCGAGGTGGTGGGGGGGGGGGGGTCCGAGGCATATTTGCGATAATTTTACTGTGTAGATTTCATTAACTTTCATTTTCCGGGGGGGGGGGGATCCCTCCGACCCCCCCCCCCCCCCCATTAGATTCGAGCATGCAGATAATTTTAATGTAAAGTTATTCAAATGCATGCCTTCAGTTCACACATATGTAAAACATATGTATTATTAACGCACGTGTAACATGGTTTTTAGAACTCATGTTAACCATGTGTTTATTAACATATGTGTAACATGTGGTTGAGATCTACATATGTAAAACATGTGATTCACATATGTTTAACATGTGTAAAATTTAACGTATGTTAAACATATGTGATGTTGAACGTATGTTACCACACGTATGTTAACCATGCGTTTCTCAACATATGTTTAACATACGGTTTGACTTCACATGTGTGTAACGTATGTTTAACGTATGTTGTACGTGTGTTAAGTTCAAACATATGTGAAACGTATGTGGCACAATTAGCTGTGTAGAGAATGACCATTTGATTTAGAAGAAAAAAACTCGTATATAGTTTAAATTTAATTAAGGAATTTATTTTGTAATTTTAGAATGAAAATTAATGATGATGAAAAAGTGTTGAAACAGTATTTAATTTTAGATATTTTTTTCTTCTCTGAAATGTTAATAAAAAACTACGTTGGTGTTGACATATAATCTTTTAAATTAATTTTTTATTCAACAATTAAAATACTCATAATTCATATATTGTCTTTGCAACCCATTCCTTCAAAATTAATTGTCGTCGCCTAGAATTTCAGCATTGTTTTATTGTCAATATCAAATAACTAGTATATTTACATTTCTACATTAAATGATAGGAAATATATTTGTTTTTAAACAATTGTATATCAAATTACGCTAATTAAAGTACATGCCAAATATATCGGAACGAATGTTATTATGCTTACGGTAGTTACATATTTTATTATTAAAGACAAAAATTTCCCCAGTTTACCGCCGAAATTTTTATCATTACTGAACATATATATAGAGAGAGAAAGTACAGAGTTATCTTTTCTTGGGCGAAGAGATTGGGTAATTTCTGCAGCAGACTGCGGTTTTAATGTGATAAAAACGCTTTTTACCGAGTTTATTAGGAATATTTCAATGTGAACGTGTTTTTTGACAACATTTGCAACATTGTGTGGAAGGATTTGCACAACTTTTGTCAAGTAAGTTGTTTTTTGACATTGTTTACAAATTGTGTCCTACTTTCGATTCTTCCCTTGTGTATTTTTTATATATATGTCATAGAGTGTAGAGCGGATACGATGCCCCTGTGGAGGAATATAAATTGTAAAATTTATAATTAACATACCACCCTTAGGGCCTCATTGGCAGGGCTAAATAAGCAAAAATTGTCCATGAAGCCTTCAACTTTAATTGTGAGATTCATGGCCCAAGGGTCAGAGAGTCAGGCCTTTTTAGGATAGGACTTTATTTATTGAACTATATTGAAAATGTTTATGCACGGTTATGAAACCTTGTACCTAAATTGTAAAATTCATGGTCCCTAGGTCAGAGGTTTAGGCACAAAGGTGCAGCCAATGTGGCCATATAGTGAAAATGTATTCAATCTTAGAAAATCTTCTTTCCTATAATATATTTGAGATAAACTATAAATGCATGGTTCTGATATTCATGAAGCCTTGTAACTTAATTGTGAAATTAATGGCCCTTGTTTCAGGGGTTCAGGCCCTAAGGTGTGTCTAATAAGACCATATAGTGAAAATGTATTAAATCTTACAATATCTTTTTCTCTCTAACCACAATGGGGGAGATAAAATGAATGCATGAATCTGATGCTCAATATGCCCTCCACCAGTTTATGCATGTTGTGTGCATTATAAACAAAATTGAATGTTATAAAAGATAGGCTATTAAAGGCCTGCTGGTATCTTTTTATCAAAAGTTTACAATTTTTGGCGCATGGAGCTAGGATATAAATAATCCAAGATTCTTCTGACTCTGACCCCCCCCCCCCCTCCCCCCCCCCCATGAGCAAAATGAAGCTTTAAATGCAAAAATAGACCGTCTACTCAGTCTAAGGGCAGTGGTACTCGGATGACAGTCAAGGCTTGTAGGCCTCTTGTGTCTGTTTGAATTGATTTATTTGCATATATTTTTTACAGCAATGGACTTTTGGGATTATGGATAGCTTTAGGAATAGAAGGACTCGTGGGAATTGTGTTTTTGGCATGTGTGATTTATGGAATCAAGTGTCAAAACAAGCCTTTATGTGAAGGTAGAAATGAATTATCTATTTCTCTTCATTCTTAGAAGAATCTTGAATAATGCAAATTAAATCAATATATATATATACCCATACCAAAACATTCTCACAATTTGCTCATGAGCAGCTCACGTGAGGACTAACAAGATTTCTTCACATGAGTTGCTCATGTGAGTCTTATGTGCAATTTAACATGCAAATTAGGTAAAATGCTCACGTGAGAAAAATTCTGCACACGAGCATTTTTTGCTAACGTGAGGAATAGATCTGCTCACCAAGAGTTTTGCTCACATGAGGCTCATGAGGCTCATGAGGCTTATGAGACTCATGAGGCTCATGTGCAACAGTTGCTCACTTCAAAGACAATGGACAAAAATTGAAATTAAAATCATCAATATATATTTACATTTGTCAATTTAAAAATACAATTTCATACATTGTTTAACATTACATTTACATAAATCTTTAGAAAGTTTATCAGTAATAAATGCTGGCATGTTGAAACTTGTATTGCAGTTTGATCACACAAAGTGCACAGACGGACTTGGAAAAAAAAAATCACAGTTCACAGAAGGCAAAATTCAATTTAACCATACAAATTAGTTCATAAGTGCTGCACGAGCACGGGCTGCATTACAATCGGTCAAGGCATTCGTCTCCAACATTCCAAATGTCCTTTTTTTGACAGTCTCGTGTCTCGCATGCTCTCTGATTTCACACATAACCACACAAACAGCTGACTACCAGAACATCACAATAATATCCAAATTGACATAACCAGACTTCAGCATGTATACTTCTCCATTACTTAAATTACGTCTTTACTTTTGTTGTTGCATCATTCATAAAATCAGCGAGCTTTTCGTGGTTTTCTTCAGGTCTTTGCAACTCAGGGCAGGCCTATTGGGAAGATAAATAAATTTCATATCAGTGAAATTGTTAAAAGTTTTCATACTTCAAGCAATTCTTAAGAAAAACAAGTTATTATATAATACTGCAACTATGAATATTATCAGATTCTACACAAGAAGAACATGAACTCTTTTCTTCGTGTCATAAAAACGTTAAAGTGTTAATAATTAAAAAAAATGTAGTTAGAATTATTTGTTCAAAAATTATTGTCAAGTAAAATGTCAAAGAAAAAAAATAAATGACGGGTGTTTTACATTCAATACACCGGTATTTGCCAGGGGGTCAGTTGTAAATTGTTAAACCCCGTTTTAAAGGTAGATGCTAAGATCACAGTATTTCGTTTCATATTCATTCTAATTACAAACACGTTTAACTGCAATTCAAGTGATTCAAAGAATATATTTTAACAAGTTAATGCTCAACTTACTTGAAGTGCGCTCATACAGAAGATGCAGGGGGTGTCGACACTCGATTCATTCATTCACATTCTTCCTCTGTTCAGCCGTGGATTTTTCACACTAAAACACTCCATTGGCTAATACCCCATTGACAACGTAGTTTTTAACCTTATCAACCGGTAGTACCGTACAGAATCAGATAATTCCCTTTTGAATTCATTTCAACGCCATCTGTGATGGTACACAACATGGCGGAATTGAATAATGAAAATATTGGCGGCTGGCATTTAATCGAGCAATGAGCGCGCGCGTAGCTTAGACTGGTTCCCCCGTCACTTCTTCGTTTTGGGCGGGAGCGATAACCAGACTAGCTGGTAGTAAAAGTAGAAACAAACAGCTTACGAAAAATCACATCAAGCGGTTTTGTCAGATACTCATATTTAAATAGTAAGTTGAGTGATAATTGAATTTAGGGGGAAAAAATGAATATAACATTGCCCCCAAAAAAAAAACTTGACAAATTGGTGTTCACGGGAAAAAAATGGGGTGGGGGAGGGGGTGTCAAAATGTACTTGTTAACAGAATTTTGCAATTACTTACGTGAGGAAAAAGGACGTAATTTTTTTTTTTTCATTTTGATTTAACTTTGATACTGCATATACTGACTAAGTCCAATTTCCTAACCTCTTGCTCACGTGAGAAAGTTGAACTTAGATAAAAAATCTACCGTCAATGTATCTGTATAGCCTGTTGCTTACGTGAGCAATTCGAATAGAATTTTGCTCATGAGCAATCAGGTGAGCAAATTTTTGCACATGTGCATTTTGGTTAGTATTTTCCTCCCTAACAGAGACTAACAATCTGCACATGAGCAAAATGAATTCCTACCTAATTTGCATACATTTCTTACTAGATTCTCATGTGCTTCTCATGAGCTGCTCATGAGCATTTGTTAGAATGTTTAGTACGGGTGTATATATATATATATATATATATATATATATATATATATATATATATATATATATATATATATATATATATATATATATATATATATATATATATATATATATATATATATATATATATATATATATATATATATATATAGAAAACTTAAATGAATAAAAACACAAAGTCCGAGTAAAACATAAGCGCTTTCATTTTCATCTTCAGATGTTTTACAACTAACCAAGGTAACGCCGTTATTGTGACGTCATAATAACGTTAGCAAAGTCTCTGGTGTTGACGTCACAATTTTGGCGTATTTTTAAGCATAACACATATCAATGAAATAAAAACAATGTAATTTAACACAAACATTGAAATGGTACACGGATGTTATAATAAACTGTTCAATTTAGGTTTATATATTCTTATAAAATGTTTTTCTTTTTCTCGTCTTTCAGAAGTATTACACTCGCACATTTTATAAAAAGGGAAAACAGTAAAAGATTTCTTTCCACATACGTCCAGATGTTCACTGAGTTTTATTTTACGATATTCCGGTGAATTAATATGTTGTTTGTGTATCCGGATTCGTTCCCGTAATGCATTTCCTGTTTCACCAATATAAAGTTCTCCACAACCAGAACATGTGATAACATAAATTAAATTTCTGGTTTGGCATGACATGTTATTGTTGATAGTGAACTCTTTTCCACTAAAGTTAAATTTTTGTCCTGTTTTGATATATGGGCAGGTACCACACCGCGGATCTTGGCATTTGGTTACTTTGTAATCTTTTTTTTCTGTGAAATTTGACTTGGTGAGAATTCTTCTTAGATTCTTTGGTTGTCTTTTACTGTTAATAAACTTCTGTTTTTCAAATATTTTAGAAAAGGTTTCATCCGTCTTCAAGACTTCGTTAAGATGTTTGACTGTACGAGTAACGTTTGGATTTCTTGGGTTATATGTTGTTACTAATGGGATTATGCATTGAGTTTTGTTCCGTTGAATGGGATTAAGTAAATCTTTTCTATCTAATTTTTTACATTTCTCAATGGCGTCATCGATAATTTTTTCTGGATAATTTCGTTTCATCAGGAACTGCTTCAGTTGATGTAACCTCTGTATTTTTACAGTCTCACTGTTGACTATGGTACATATCTTTCTTGCTAAATTATAAGGTATAGCTCTTTTTGTATGCCGTGGATGACACGAGTTAAAATGTAAATACTGATGTGTATCAGTCGGTTTGTAAAATATATCGGTCATGATGACTTCGTCCTGTTTAGTCAGTAGAATATCCAAGTACTTTGCTAACGTTATTATGACGTCACAATAACGGCGTTACCTTGGTTAGTTGTAAAACATCTGAAGATGAAAATGAAAGCGCTTATGTTTTACTCGGACTTTGTGTTTTTATTCATTTAAGTTTTCTATATCTTATCCGACCACTGTGAATTTTTTCTGGATTTACCTATATATATATATATATATATATATAATTATATAATATATTAGGGATGTCAAATTGGTCAATTTTTAGTACTCGGTTACTCGGACGTTTTTCCGATCGAGTACCCGGGTACTCGGTAAAAGTGTAAATAAATATGAACAAGTACATTGATAACTGTAAAACCTTGGTCACTTTTGTAGAAATAAAACCACATGATCTAATGTCAAATTCCTCCTTATGTTTAAGACGATTGTGATTTAACATGTTTGTCGTCCCCCCCGTATAGGATATGTTTACTTCGCACATTTTTTGAATCTTCAGTTCTTTTAAAATATTTCCAGACCTTTGAAGTTGGTGACGGCATTTTAGGTCTGTTCAATTTCTCTACTGTGTGCTATCTAATTTATATAATAGACTACATAAACGATGTTCAGTGAAAACAAATCATTAAAGTAAGCCAAAAATAAGGGTAGAAGACAGCCAAAGGTGAGAAAAGCTAGGTAACAGGGGCTTGGTCACGATAATTACTATATGAACACTGCCACAGGCGATAACGGTCATTTAGCATATTTAGAGGCGTAGGAAATCCTAATTACTGTATGTACAAGTGCAATGGACATTTTAAGTTTTAAAACCGGTGTTTTAATGCATTATTAAACAAACTTAGAAATATTAAAAAATATACACTCGAGTAACCGAGTACCGATTTTAGTAATCGATACTCGGTCGTTCGATCGAGTACCTGGTTAACCGGGTACTCGTTGACATCCCTAATATATATATATATATATATGGGTTAAATCTTCTATTAAAAACCCCAAACAATCCTATATATTACCTAAAACTTTTATAGGGACCAAGTTCTATTCATTTCATATGTAGCCATTTTAGAAGCAGTACTTCTGGGCTTAAAATAAAAACTAAATATCAATTCCATTACAGCACTACAGATATGGAGGAATATTTCTTGCAAATCACCGATTTGTGCTTGCTTGTCTTCAGGTATGACTTCGCTTTTTTTCCTCTTTGTCCTCTGAATGACCCTGATTTCACTCAAAGCCTTTTAGTACTTACTTATGTAGATCCTCTTTGCAAAAAAAGGGGGTCATATAGTTTTGCACTAGAGGATTGATATAAGTCTGTACAGATGTCAGTAAACTAAGTGATGTCTGATCAATATCTTGAGAACTCTTAGCTTGACAGAGGACCGGCTCTTTGTTTGCTACATGGGTATTATTATCCCCAAGGAGAATAACCCCTTTTCATTTCATGTCATAGGGTCATATTGGTTAAGGGTAAATCAATTCTAGACATCATTTTGCTGAATATGTGTTATCCAATCACCAATTATAAGAACCCTTTGCTGGACGGACATCCATCTTGGTATACATGCGAATTACCCATAAAGAGTAGATGACATTTTTTTTTTATCTTGACCTTGAAAAGTCAAAGTCAAACTACTCCATACTTAGAATTATTCTATGCATATTTGTTTTAAGACATATCTTGCTTTTTGAATTATTTTGTATAAACCTATCTGTCAATAAATATACAATGAATGATTAAAACTTCATCTGAATAATGCAAAATATGACTTATCAGATTGCAGGCAAGACAAACATAAAAACGACTGTGAGTTGACTGATCCATCTACCCTCAATTCTATAGAACAAAAGGAGGAAATCAAACCAATGATAATAGAACAAAAGAAAGACGATTTAAATGCAGAAGAAGATGATTCTGAATCAGAGACGGCTGCAACCTTATCATTTGGAGGAGGCAATACTACCTCTCTAACCCCAGAAATAAACAAATCAAATTCTAGAACATCTGAAGTAGATGGCCATAAACCAGAGGCAATTGCTTCACAATTACCTTATGATGCCAACTCAAATTTTGGAAAATGTTCATTATTAACACTAGACTTAAATGAGAAATCATTGAGAGGTATGGTGTATGCATGTATTAAATTATTTTAAATATGTGATATTTAGTATTCTAAGTAGGTCACCTGATTTGACCTATTACGATAGGTATCCGTACGTAATCATCTTTCGTGCGTTTCTTTATTCCTGTTAATAACTCTAACCATATTCATATATTTGCATGTGTATCAGTTTGAATTTCAGAATCATTTATTAATTCTAGTCATTGTAGGAAGTCAATAAAAAATTGAAAAAATTCTGACTTTTTTAAGCAGAATCAAAGCATTTATCTTTTGATATAAATTGTTGTACATAATTGGTATTGTAGACAGTATTAAATGAATAAATTCAGTTTGTCTGTCGTAATGAAACCTTTTCAAACCTTTTACAGAAAATAAATCTCCAGTTCAAGAATCTGACCCCAGAGCAGAAGGTAATTATTTTATAACTTTTTCAAAGATTTGCTAATTAATAGACAAATTGATTTATGAAGATGAAGATTAATATCTGTAATTTCAATCAGAGTAGTAATTTATGTATCATTATTACTTATTAGGTTTGCTACTGACTGACTACAGATATATCGGGTTGATCAATCACATAGATGGTGAGGCGAAGCCGAGCCATCTCTGAGATTGATCAATCCGATATATTTCTGTACTCAGTCAGTAACAAATCTTATAAGTGTTTAGTTTTCTCGAGGAATATCAAGTGACACATTTATTCACAAAAAGCGCAAACCCATGTACATACAAGTTGCCTAACATCTCGTCCAATTTAACTCATTTACACTCTTCAAAATTATTAATCTTACCTTTCAAAAACTCTTTGAAAATCTTTGCATCACTAATTTTTACTTACAATGTTTCGTTTCTATTCAATTTTATACGTTTTCTCCCTTTCCTCTGCAGAGATTAGAGCAAATCTTGACGCTGCAATTTTGATCTGCTCCAGACACAACAATGTAATGTCAATATTCAAAGGGAAACTACTGTGGAGTCATTAGAATTCGTGGTGGCTCAATTTTTGTGGTATTTGTGGGTAGCCCTCCCCCTGGAATTTACACCCTCAATGAAAGCAAATTTAGAAAGAGTTATCTTTGTTGCTGAAATTGAAAACCAACGCATCCACGAAATTATATATCCCCACGAATAAGCAAAAAACCAACAATCGATGAAAATTGGCCCACACAAATGATTCCACAGTACTCTAATTTAAAAAGAATGTCAAAGGGCAACTACTCTCAATAGTTTAAGAACTTACCATATGCAGCTTCTGTATTAAATGATATGAAATGTCGAAATAAGTAGGCAAAGCATCGGCCAATGACAACCATATTGCAGAATATTATTTCTCACCAATGCATATATGAGGCAGTCATGTGCTATGTTTAAACCAATGAAAGTGTGACATTTCAGTCCAATGGCAAATAAATGGTTAAAGCAAGTATTCATGAAAATTGAGGTAAAGATTTGCATTTTCAACTAGCAGAGTTTACCAAATTTAGAAAAGTACAAGAACTTAAAGAAATGTACCTGGTATATAAGATTTTTTGAAATATGCATTCAACTTTTAATTAAACTCCAGTACTGAGTATCTGTATATAAAGAGACAGTACAGCTGAAAACACGTGTGTGAATAACTTCAGATTTACCCATTGTATCGTTAGGAAATAAGAAATAACGTTTATTGTAATAGTTGAAATACATAAAAATCCCTTTTGCATACCTAATTATACCCCCGCAAACGAAGTTTAGGGGGGTATATTGGTTTCACCCTGTCCGTCTGTCCGTCTGTCTGTCCGTCTGTCTGTCCGTCTGTCCGTCTGTCTGTAGACGCAACTTTGTCCCCCCTATAGAATTTTTTATTACTGCATGGAACAGTTTGAAAATTTGTACATATGTTGAACACCATCTGAAGATGTGCACCTGCAATTTTTTTTAAGATCAGACAAGATTTAATGATTTTATGACAGTTTTCATTTTCCTTATTCTATATATTGTACACTAATGTTGAAAAGTAAGGGAGGTAATCCTTACAGATTTTATTAATTAATTAATAGAAAACACTCTAAAATATATTTATATAAATACATCCAGATGAAGTTTTTTGTCTTTATGTCTTAATTAATAAAAAAAAATTATTTTTTATTAGTATTCTATGAACTGACAATGCAAAGTTTTTGTTTGTCAATGATAAATTCTTAGGAGCTAATAAGAACATCAAAGACAAGTGTGGCTGAATTCATCTGTCCCAAGGGAGCCATTATCTGAGCCATGGTTCAGATGGAGCATGTGTTTAGGGGAAATTGATAATCTGTAAAGTGGGTGATGGTTTTGGGGCTATTTTAAAACTGTTTCATGTAAACCAAAAGGTCTATCATTATAAGGAAATAAATAATTTAATTATTAGTAAAGAAGTTAAACTATTTTTAGAGGTTGTTCAAATTTATTTGTCAAGTAAATTGATGAAGTGACCCTATTGGGCATTAATTTAAATGAAATTCAAAATTACTGATATGATTGTAGTGTTTTGGCAATTTTAAAATTGTTTGTAATATTAAATTTTCTTTTTTTTACATATTTTTACATAGTATGGTAATTATGGTAATGTTTTGGGAGTTTATTAAATTTAACAAGTTCATCAAAGAAAATCATAGTCCTATGGGATCAATTTTCTGATATGGAGTGCCATTGTGCCATAGGAGAAAGTGAGGAAAATTTGAAACAACTAATTGCATCTGTCAAGACTCTTATTAGTAAGATTAATTGAAAGTTTTATCAACAGAAGAGCATTGCTTGGCTACCGGTATTTCTATTCACTGCAAAGGGAGGGGTTATTGTCATTTTGTTGGTTTTTCTTTAAATCAATTAAATTAAGAAAATATATCATCAAATACACACATTTGTAAATGTATTACTGTTATAGATATGTATTTACAGTGAAATTCTGACAATTTTGATTTTATTTTTTCTTTGTTAACTAATTTTTTTTTTTTTTACAATTCTAGAAATTTTTTTTTGTATGTGTTCCAAACCTTTATTATTCAATTCAATTATTTGTCCCATTTGAAATTAGCCTAGCGGGGGTATTAGTCCCATTAGGACAGTTCTAGTTAACATAGTTATATGCTTACGGAAATTTAAGGGTTGTACAAACCGGAATAATATGAAATCGTTAACTTGTACCATGTGGACTTTGATTGACAGTAATTGACACGTGATGAAAACTACAAGATCTTCGTCCGACTACGGTCATCATGGTCTACGAGGTTAAAGGGACTTTCTAAACAGAACACATCATCAATTTCATGATAATTTATTGATGGTTTACCAATTTCGATTCATTTTAAAATGAACAGACATAGATATGTCAAATAACCTCTCAAGGGGCCTCATTTAATTACAATAAATACGCATGCGTATTAGTATAGAAGGCTGAACCCTGGAACACGTTGCGATGTAAATATGTGAAAGGTTATACGTAATTACTAAATTTAATGAAATTATTAGATTTATTTCATGGAGAACTTTGTAATTTTCTGAAAGTTTATACATTCATGAGTAGTACAAAAATACCGAACCCGATCGGAAAATTTTTTCAAGTCAGTTTTTTGATACGATGCACAGTACTGTCTCTTTAAGTGACATAAAGGAAAATCTATAAGGAAGGGTCTGATGTTTTGAAAACTATTGAAATACAACCTAGAAACAATTTATTAATATTTTCATCCTGTATGTTATTCACATTTGACAACCACATTCATCATAGGCGTCGGAACCGGGGGGGCTAGGGGGGGCTTAGCCCCCCCACTTTTTTTTGCAAAGTTATACCTAACCATTAGAAACATAGCATGATAGAGGGTTCAGCCCCCCCCCCCCCCACTTTTTCTCGCAGGAAAGATTATTGTTCCTAAAATTACCTTGAAAGTTTGAGAAGTTGGATTCAGAAGCATACTAGCGCCCCCCCCCCCCCCCCCCCCCCACACACACGGATTAGGAAATTCATGTTTGTGAAAAAAATTTGGGTAAGTAAGTTAATTGGAAGTATAGGTATACTTCCCCCACCCCCCCCCCCCCCCCCACCCCCCGCGGATTAGGATTTCCATAATTTTGGGAATTACTTTTTTCTCAATATTTCTGAGGATTAGTCTAGCCCCCCCACTTTCAATTTGCTTCCGACGCCAGTGTTCATGGAGTGATGCATTAGGCAGAATGTCCCCAGGGTCATATCTTTCCCTTACCCTAACTGCTCTTTATCTTGAATGATCAATCATCTTGATAACCTTGGTTATTTTCTTAGCTTGATTTTCGATCAAAATTCAATGAATGCATGTCTTCTCATGCACATCATTAAGAATAGAAACCATAAGAAAGAAATGATTCAGGCAAATTTGCTTATCCTCTTTTATAAGAATATTCAGTAAGAATGCAGTACTTCATTTTCTGCTATGTTCTTCTTCAATGTATACTCAAAGAGCATAAAAACGATACAATCATGATGTACTAGGTAATTAAAACACAGAAAAAATGGTTTTTATAAGGACAATACAAAAATTTTTTTGTGAAGGGTTAACTCCAATTCTTTAACTCCAATTCTTGAACCTAACAGTTGTTGTACCCCCGCTTAGAAGGAGAAGGGGAGTTTACTGTTTTACCCTTGTGTGTGTGTCTGTCTGTATCAAAAATTTCTGTTTCAATTTTCTCAGCAACTATTTCGCAAATGCTTGAAATTTTAACACTCTTTTTGTCTAGGTATGCCATATGGTGGGATATATTTTTAGCTTACCTGAACTGAAGGTTCAAGTGAGCTTTTCTGATCACCTGTTGTCTGTCCGTCCGTCTGTAAACTTTTCACATTTGAAATAAAGGGCACAGCCCTTTTGTAAAGGGAGATAATTGCGAAACAGTGAGTATAGGGTGCGCGTCTTTAAATTTTTTTTTCTCAAGAACCACTGCACCAGAAATGCCAATATTAACACAAAAGGTTGTATACATAGTGAAGATTCTAAATTGTGAAAATATTGACCCTCGGACCAAAACTGGGGCCCCAGGCGGAGTTCAAATTTTAACATAGAAATACATAGGAAAAATGTTTACATGACTTTTGTTCCATCTATTCAAATAAATTGCGCACCAAAAAAACCCAACTGTGTCTCCCTGATTATTGACAACTCATTGCATAAGTATATAAAGTTGTGAAATCAAGAAATGACGGATAAATACGAAAAGGTGTAAAATTCACTATATATTATTTTAGTTTATTGCTTAATACATTTTATTGGGATACCATGCCCGATAAAAATTAAATTTAATATGTAAATTTATATGTTATCAGACACGGTCTCCAAAATAAATGTAAGTGATAAATTTATCTTGTGATTTTGTTGCAATATTGCAGCTAGTTTGGTTGAGCATTATATACGGCAGATCAATGCACGTGTTACGGATTTATTTGTAAACAACCATACCATAGATAATCTTGTTTCACTCGGGAATTAAATTTAAAAAAGTATGTTTTATTATAATTAGGGAAACACTGTTAATGTGTTATCCTCGTATACAAATGATGAACCCGTGAAATTTGTACAAAGACTGTATAAAGCAGAAAGAAGATAATTATTTTTGAACTTTGAAATTTCTTTGATTTTTGTAACCATGATGAGTTATGATACATTGTATTACAAATGCATCACTACGTATTTTGTATTTGTATGTTGTCTGCTTGGCAATAAATACTATAATATGTACGAATTTAGTTACACAAAACATTTTTTTTCTGAATTAGATATTATTTGATATACGACTATTGGTACAGAAATTTAAATTAATGATACCTATATTAAAGAAAATGTCAGCTCGAGGCCTTTGTGGGCATTCTGGCCTTTGATATGTATAGTGAAGATTCTAAATTGTAGAAATCGTGTCCCTCGGACCAAACCTGGAGGCCCAGGCGGGGTTCAAAGTTGAACTTAGAAATACATAGGAAATTTTTTAAAAAATTTTCTTCTCAAGAACTACTGCACCAAAAATGCCAATATTTACACAAAAGGTTGTATATATAGTGAAGATTCTAAAGTCTAGATTCTTAAAATCTTCCTCTGGAGAACTACAATTCTTCAATTTGTCAGATAACTACGTAAGCATCCTCAAATAGTTTAGATTCGAAATAATAAAAGTCGTGACCCTCGATCTAATACTGGGGCCCTAAGAGGTGTTCAAAGTTTAACATAGAAATATAGAGGGAAAATGTTTAAAAACTTTTTCTAGAGAACTATAATGCTTAATTAGCTTGTGAGATTACTATGCAAGCATCCTTAAATATGTTGGATTCCAAATTAATAAAGTTTTGGCACTTGACTAATACTGGGGCCCCAAGAGAGGTTCAAAGTTTAACATAGAAAGATATATTGAAAGTGTTTTTAAGAAGTTTTCCTTGAGAACTATAATGCTACAGTTTGTGAGATTACTATGCAAGGATCCTCAAATTGTATAAACTCTAATGTAGTGGAACCAAGAGGTATCTTTCTTAATGTTGTTCTGTACAGTCTGAGAGTTATTCCTCTTGATGTGGAACTCTTCTACGTTCAGTTTTTCAGGCTATGTAGGTGCGGTCCTGCCGCAGTGCTACACATTTTCATTCCAGACCTATGCTACTATATATGTTGTTAAAGCCAACCAAAAACCTTAGACCAATACTTGGGCCCCAGAAAGGGGTTCAATGTTTAAAATAGAAAAAGCATATGCTACGAAATAGAATGTTACAAGGAACTGCTGTTCAGGTGAGCGATGTGGCCCATGGGCCTCTTGCTGTACATGCACTAATTGGATGTTAACTTCCTGTTCAATGAGGACTTTGTTTATTTTTAGCCTAAATTTTCATACAATTTTTTGTCAAAAATTTCTCAGCAACTATGTAATGCAGATGCTTGAAATTTTAACTTACTATTTGTTTAGGCATGCCATATGGTGGGATATGTTTTTGTACCAATCGAACTTCATCTTCCTGTTAAATGACGACTTTGTTTATTTGAAGCCTAAATTTTCATACAAATTTTCGTCAAAGATTTTCTCAGCAACTATTAAGGCTGTCACAGGTACCCGAAATAACCTACATGTAAAACAGCGGAACAATTTGTTCGGGTTCAGTTTCAGTTATGTTTTTCCGGATTTTGGTTCGGTTTTGATTTGTGTAATAGAATTCGTATTCTACTCAAAATCGGTTATACTGAATCATGCCTGCCGAGGCTTGCCTGGGAAAACACGCCTGCCGAAAGAAAACCACACGCCTGCTGTATACTTGATGGATTTTTAAAATATTTTCTTTGATATTTTATTTAACTTAATGAAAAATGGTTTCGAAATTGAAAGGCTCAGTAGTTTGGACTTGTCGTTTTTAATAAACATTGACATGTAACAACTGGCCATGTATACAGATGATATTTCACTCATCCTAAATAAAAGTATCACGCAATATTTACCTGTGTATAAAGGAGAAGTACTAGCTAGTTCAATAAACAAAGATGGCAGCTTATGATTCGGACATCGAACATGTTAATATTTGTTAATAGAAAGGTTTTGGGTAAGAGTTTTCTGGATTTAATAATAGTGAGATTGAATTAGGAAAGCCAGATGTCAAATCCATGCAAAATAGTGTGGGGAAAGGACTATATATATGGTTTGAGCCTAAAATGGCCCCCTTAAATGAACATCGTCATTTTACTGTAATTCTTTGTTTTATTTGTACAGATATACATTTGTAGTTTTTTCATAATTTTAATTTTGATTTTAATGCCGCCAATTTAAAAATATGACATCATAAAGTTTACCTTTTCCCGCTATTTTTAGTATAAAACAGCTTGTTTTGAAGCAGTTTTTCTTTAAGGAAACATTGAGCGACTGATTGAACAAGTACCTATAAGTGACCAAAAGTTTGTTCTTGTTCAAAGAGTCGCTCTGTATTTCCCATTCGAAAAAAGATAAGAAAAATGTCAATTTTGTACTGATTTTGATTGAATTATAAAAATAGCATCACTTCTGACGTCATATAATGCCAGTGAGTGCATATAAATCAAATGAATAGGTGAAAAACATATTTTATGTCAACTCTTTTATAAAATAACACAACAAATTGATGTATCTGAATCACTTTAAAAATAGCGAATTATGGGGGCCAAATTTGACTAATATCATATATAGTTCTTTGCGTGGTTACAAAAAACATAACACACGATATGCATTACCTGCAAGTCGAAAAATACACGAACATATCATTAAGTCTTTACTCTTTCAAAATCATAAATAATATATACTTTGTTTACTTAACATATTTGATTTATCAAATTTCCTGTAACCATTTTTTGAAAAAAGCATCTATATATATCTTTAAACGAAAGACATGTATTGAAAAATCGGTCACAGGTAAACTTATTTTTTATAACCGTCAAGAAAGGCACTTCATAATGAAAACATTAAGAAAAAATAAACTTTTGCAGTTACAAAAAATGAATTTAATTTGAAAGTTGACCCGAACCGAAAAACCTGAAACCAATCCGAAAATTTTATGACCCAACCTGACCCGAAAATTTTTGGAACTGTGACAGCCCTAGCAACTATTTATTGTAGATGCTTGAAATTTTAAAGCACTTATTATTTTAGCATGCCATATGGTGGGATATGTTTTTGTACCAATCGGACATCAACTTCCTGTTAAATGACAACCTTGTTTATTTTGCTTATTCATGTCAGAGCGGGGATATTACTAGTGAGCATAGGCTCACAGATATCTTGTTTTGCTTTGCAGTTATGTGTCTTAATCCAGTGGCAAAGAATAATTACTCTTTAAATGCAGAGAACACAATGGTGCCACCAAATGTAGAGGTATATAACAGTTTATTTACTGTATTTATTATTTTCATTATTATGATGATGATTTGAAGATAAATTGACTTTAGGTGTCCCACACCTCAATGTGGTAAACTTGTACTATCAAGAATTTTCTTTTAGAAGTATATCAATGAAATCTGTGCCCAAAACATACTTTAAAATACAGAGAAAAAGGATCACTCTCAGACCAGGTCAGCTTTCATCCCTTTGAGTTAGAGCACATTTTATTCGACCTTTCTGCACAAAAATGCAGTTTATATGTTATATTAACAATTGTTGCCTGTGTTTTTTTAGGTCACCGTTTGTGCATCATCCGTTGTGCATTAACAATTTTACATTTTTAACTACATGGCCAATTGTCACCATTTTTGGTGTAGAGCATTCTATGGTAAGAGGAATCTAAATTGTGAAATTCATTGCTCTACCAGCCCCAGGGCACCACAGGCAGGGCCAAATATGCTAAAAAAAAGCAAAATTTTTAAAGATCTGCTTCTCTTCTCCCACACGTGAGGAAGAAACTGAATGCAATAAATATGTTTATGATCTCCATGAAGCCTTCTACCAGTTCAGGCTCTAGGGTGGGGCCAATATGGCTATATAGTAAAAGTGTATTGACTCTTAGAAAATCTTCATCTCTACTCCCATATATATTTGACAAAAGCTGAATGCATGGCTAGGTGTCCATGAAGTTTTCTACCTTAATTGTGAAATTCATGACCCCTGGGTAAAGGGTTTAGGCCCTAGGGTGGGGCCAATATAGCCATATAGTGAAAATGTATTAAATCTTTGAAAATATTCTTCTTTACTCCCACAAATTTGTGGAAAAAAGTAAATGCATGGTTATGATGTCCACTAACTCTTCTACCTAAATTATGAAATTCATGTCCCCTGGGTCAGGGGTTTGCGCCAAAAGAGGGGGGGGGGGGGGGGTATGGCTCTATACTATTAATGAATATTATTTAAAGAAAAAAATTCTTCAGTCTCACACACCTATAAGTAAAACTGAATTCATAATTTTGTAGACCAGGAATCCCTCTACCAATATCAAATATTATAGATTTCATGTCCCCCGAGGTAGGGGTTATGACTCTAGGGCTGGGTCAAAATAGTCATTTAGTGTTATTGCATTTAAATTTAACGTTTAAAAAAATCACCCTCGTTAGATCTGCTAGCTGATACTGAATAAAAACTGACTGCATATAAAGAAAGATTATAAAGCCATCTATCAAAATTTTAAATTGCATGTATCCTAATGTAGGGATTTGAATCTAAGATGTGGCCAAAACACTCATGTAATGTAAAGGGTAAGGGTTCTTAATGCAGGGTGTGGCCAAAATGGTCATTTCGTGTTAATGTACAGTCAAAACTGCCGAAGCGGCCACCCCTATTAAGCAGTCATCTTTCGTATGCGGTCATTTTATTTCCTCCCAATGAAAAATCGTATATAATTGCCCTCTAAAGAGCGGTCATCTGTCTAATGCGGTCAGCGGTCATCATATTTTGATCTAAAACTGTACAGTCGACATGCATTAAGCGGCCATTTTGGCCAGTCACATGATTTAATCCCGGGGATTTTAAACATGGCTTCCGAACGGGTAATAAATGTAAACAATAATTATATGCTTGAGGCGAGAGAAACCAAATCAATCGATGTATTTATAATACATAATTGGCAGACCAGATACGAATGAGAATCAAGTGAATTGTTTAAACATGTAATAACAATGTTTGATTTATAAACATGAATGAAATTGGTGTCAAAAATGTCCGCGGCGAGGCAAGAGAAAATTGCTTGACTTTATAATACGATTTTGAGTTCAGATATGGTCAGTTAAAAACTTAATTGTTGATTTGTATTAAAAGTGTTTGTTTACTATATATACTTAACTCATGAAAATAGTTAGTGTTATAATTGTGAAAATGTCAGCGACAAGGTTTTACCACGTAATGACTTTTTTCAATAATTAAAAAAAAACCATAAAAATTACATGCACAATTATGCATTGTTATGTATTTGTAAATATGATAGATACTATAAAAACATTTGATCAATTACTTTATCTATCATTTTGATACATTATTGTGTTATTGTGATAATTGTTTTAATAAGGAATTTGATGTTGGCAAATTCACAAGTCTCTATTCAAAGGTCACCTCTGTTAAGAGGTCACTTTTGGTGCCTCCCGCAGGTGACTGCTTAATACAAGTTTGACTGTACTTTATGTTTAAACAACATCTACTGACACTATATATGGTTAGAGGAATCAAAATTGTGAAATTCATGGCTCTTCCACCCCCTGGGGGGCCACATGTGAGCAATATATGGAAATAAAGCCAAATTTTCAAAAATCTTCTTTTCTACTCCCACACATGTGAGGAAAAAACCGAATGCATGGTTATGATCTCCATGAAAGTCTCTTCTAAAATTGTAAAATTCATGGCCCCTGGGCCAGGGGTTCAGGCTATTGGGTGTGGCCACTTTGGCTGTATAGTGAAAACGTACAGTTGCACCTGTTTTAAGCGGCCACCTGTTGGACATTGACAAACTGGCTGCTAAAGACAGGTGGGCTCTTATTCCAGGTTTCAAATTAATGAAAATTTAAAAAAAAACACCGAGTATTTTCATTTTGGATCTATTGCACAGATTTATTAATGGCGGCGTACACAGAGATGGTGAATGCACAGCTTGGATTGCTAAATAAACAGTTTATATTAATTTTAAATGGCCGTTTTAATTCTATTTATCTATCCAGGGATTAAGAGCAAAACATTTTTGGCTAAATTCACCCAAATAATAATTTTTAAGTGATTAAATGGGGTAAACAAACAGAAGTAGAGTTTCTGTACAAAGGGTATATGCTGAACTACGATAGCCAATGTTTTACCTCTTGAAAAAAGTATCAAAATTCCATTGGGAAAAATAATAAGCACCCCTTTTATTATCTCAAAGAAATTTTCTAGAAAAAAGGTGCGTATAACCGGCTAATTGCTGTACATGTTAAGCTGTTTAGCGCAAGACTGGCCATTTAATAACTTTGTAATGAAGTATATAAGTACGTGTAGATATATATATATATAACACAATACAGGTGTTATGATAATCAATTATCGCATTAAATCTCAGCAGACTTCAAACTACACACCCAATTATTTGTCATTAACTCATTGTCAGCTTTCGAAGTTTGGCTTCTTTCGATACCGGGTCACATGTCAGAGTCAAAAGTCATGTGACAAAACAGACAAAATGGCTGTTGAAAACAGGCATGTTGAAACCACGATTCCTAAAACAGTGGCAGCTGGCCGCATTATACAGGTGGCCGCTTAAATCAGTTAAAATATAGTGAAAAATTAAACGGGCAGGATTGAAACTGGCCGCTCATGGCGAGTGGCCGCTGAATAAAGGTGGCCATAACAGCAGGTGCGACTGTATAAGGTAAAACTTGAAAACTCTTCTTCTCTACTCACATAATATATTTTTGAATAAAACTGAATGCTTGGTAATGATGTCCACAGACTCTTCTACCTAAATTGTGAAATTTATGACCCCTGGGACAAGGGTTTAGGCCCTAGGGTGGGGCCAGTTTAGCCATATACTGTATACAAGGAAACATTCGCCCCCGTTTTATTTTGCCCCTTTGTCCTTGTTGTCAGAGGGCAAATTTAAGATTGGGCGAACTCTGTATTACAAATAATATCTCTGCTAACACAACTGCATCTGGGCAAATTCAAGATGGGGCGAAACCGTTTGCAAGTGTAAAGGGGCGAAAATAACATGGAGCAAAAATAACCCTGTATCATACAGTAGTGAAAATGTATCAAATCTTAGAAAATATTCTTCTTTATTCTCACACATTTGGGAAAAAAACTGAATGATCAATGGTTATGATGTCCAAGAACTCCTCTACCTAAATTGTGAAATTCATGGCCCCTGGGTGAGGGGTTCAGGTCGTAGAGGTGAGGGTGGGGGTGGGGAACAATATGGCCATATAGTGTTGATGCATATAATGTTTAAAAATCTTCTTCTGTACAGACACAGAACACAGAATAAAAACTGACTGCAAACTTAGAAAAAAATTATCCTGTCATCTTTAATAAAATTTTATGTCATATCTGCTTGCAAGGCAAGGGTTATGGCTGGGAGGGGGGTATGTATTTGTCTTATTATTTTATTCTGCTTATGAATTTCATTGAAAGAAATGAGTTAATTTCCATGTTTAGAAAAGAAAAAAAATGAAGCTGTCTATCCAAGTTCTCGATAAGATATTGTGAAAGCATTTGAAAAAAGTTCTTGGAAGTTAATGGAGTTATCTTTCCTTGCTTCTTCATAATAGAATCAAGAAGTTGTATGATCAAAATGGTTTTGCAAGTATTTTTATCATTTGAAACAATTTTTTTTTTAAAGATAAACAAGTAGACTAGTTTAGTAAAGTAATTAGCAGTATACAAGCCACCTTGTTTTAGTTTATTTATGAAAACATATAAACACAAACCTACTTTGATAGGCAACATGCATGGAAAAAATATTTTCTGTGAAAGTGGTGCACCTTTTCAGTAGTAGGACGTACATTCTACTACGAGCTCTAAGTCTTTTGCTAACTTCTAGGATTAAGAGTCAGTTCAGGCAGGGAGGTGGTTGTCATTACAATATGATGTTCTACTCCAGAATGAAACTCATTTAAATGCATTTATGAGACTCCTTGACAATTTTGTATATGGGTATGGTACTCAGGTGACCGTTAAGGTGTATTGTCCTCTTGTTTGCAAAAGTTTAGAATTTTTATATACTGTAAAATTTGTTATTAACCGTGGTGGTTAAGTACACGTTTTCTATAGTTCAAACAATATGCATGGGTATTAAATACGCAAATGCTTGATTTACCACACTAAAGATTTGATTTTATTACCATAGGTGTGGGGGTATTTTATGCAGATTTAAGTATACAGTGTAACTAGTGTAAAATTTCCCCACGTGTAAATAACCACGTTTACAGTCAATTTCCATGGTTTTATGCTGAAAGTCAATCAAATTCTTAAGTACATGTATTGGTTTCTAGATGTAAAGCAGGGCCTGCAGAATATGTTTCAAACATATCACAAATTTAAAGCTAGCATGCAATTTGGTATACAGGATTATCATGATAATGTCTAGGTTAAGTACGATGTTGGGTATAATTGAGCAATTTTCGACAGAGTTATGCCCCTTGGACATAGAAAAATTCCAATTTTTTGTAGAATTCTGTTCATTTTCTTTGCAGAGGATGAAAGGACTAAGTGCGGTTTTATGCATTTTTTGCCCCCCAAAATCAAAGTTTTAGAAAGAGCTTTAAAATAAGGGGAAAGATAGTTAAAATCATATTAGAATTAGGGGTGTAAAAGGTTATCACCACAGTGACGTCATAATGTAGAAATGACGTCATGAATATTGCATTATTTTGATTAATTGGTGTTTTGTAACAAAATATGGGTGTTTTCCAATGGTTAATCGACTGGGAAACATCAAGCGCAGGCTTGCTCAAGTACCATTTTTTAGTATAATATGTATAACTATCTGAAGAAAAACATATGTTAAAATCGCACTTGAGCAGACCTGCGCTCTATACTTCCGAATGCAAAATATAGAGCAAAATTGAGAATATCTTCATTTGTTTGCAAATTTGTGGGAATTAGGTCATTTAAGTGACGTCATAGATAAACAGGGAGTGAGCAATGATGACTAAAATCAAGATTAAAGTTATAGGCATCCTCTTTACAATAATTTGTGAAGATTTCATTTTTATACGATACTATTTAAAAATTGGTTGAAATCGGGGGCAGATATTTGCCCATACCGCTGAAAGCTCAAGTGAGCTACCGGTATTCTGATCACATTTTGTCTGTTGTCCGTCTCTTCATCTGTCTGTCTGTTCGTCTGTCTGTCTGTCTGTAAACTTTTCACATTTTCAACATCTTTTCAAGAACCATTGGGCCAATTTCAACCAAACTTTGCACAAAGCATTCTTAGCCTAAGGGCATTCAAAGTTGTGAAAATTAAGGACCTCGCCTTTTTGCAAAGGGATATAATAAGGATTTATGAAAATTTTCGTGAAATTGTCAAAAATCTTTTTCTCACGAACCATAAGACCAGGTAAGCTGAAATTTGTGTGGAAGCATCCTCCAGTAGTGTATATTCAAAGTTGTGAAAATCATGACCCTCCGGGGTAGGGATGGGGCCACAATGGGGGGGGGGTCGAAGTTTTACATCGGAATATATAGAGTAAATATGAAAAAATCTTCTTCTCAAAAACTAATCAACCAGGAAAGCTGAAACTTGTGTGGAAGCATCCTTAGGTAGTGTAGATTTAAAGATGTGAAAATCATGATCTCCGGAGGTAGGTTAGAGCCACAATGGGGGGGGGGGGGGGTCAAAGTTTAACAAAGGATCTTTAAAAACCTCCTTCTCAGAAACTGATCAGCCAGGAAAGCTGAAACTTGTATGGAAGTATCCTCAGGTATTGTTGAGTCAAAATTGTGAAAATCATGATCCCCAGGGGTAGGGTGGGGTCACAATGGTGGGGGGGGGGGTCAAAGTTAAACATGGGAACATATAGAGAAAATCCTTAAAAATCTTCTTCTCAAAAACTAATCAGCCAGGAAAGCTGAAACTTGTGTTGAAGTATCCTCAAGTAGTGTAGATTGAAAGTTGTGAAAATCATGATCCCCGGGGGTAGGGTGGGGCCACAATTGGGGTCAAAGTTTAACAAAGGAATATATAGAGTAAATCTTTAAAATCTTCTTCTCAGAAACTAATCAGCCAGGAAAGCTGAAACTTGTGTGAAAGTATTCTCAGGTAGTGTAGATCAAAGTTGTGAAAATCATGATCCCCAGGGGTTGGGTGGGGCCACATTGGGGGGGGGGTCAAAGTTTAACATCGGAATATATAGAGTTAATCTTTAAAAATCTTCTTCTCAGAAAATGATCAGCCAGGAAAGCTAAAACTTGTGTGGAAGCATCCTCAGGTAGTGTAGATTCAAATTTGTTAAAATCATGATCCCCAGGGGTAGGGTGGGGCCACAGTGGGGGGGGGGGGATCAAAGTTAAAACAGGCATATATAGAGTAAATCTTTAAAAACCTTCTTCTCAGAAACTAATCAGCAAGGAAAGCTGAAACTTGTGTGGAAACATCCTCAGGTAATGTAAATTCAAATTGTGAAAATCATGATCCCTGGTAGTAAAGTGGGGCCACACTGGGGGGGGGGGTGTTAAAGTTTTACATAGGAACATATGGAGTAAATCTTTAAAAATTATCTTCTCAAAAACTAATCAGCCAGGAAAGCTGTAACTTGTGTTGAAGCATCCTCAGGTAGTGTAGATTCAAAGTTGTGAAAATTTTGACAACCCCGGGAGTAGGGTGGGGCCACAATGGATGGGGTGGGGGTCAAAGTTTTACATAGGAATATGTAGAGTAAATCTTTAAAAATCTTCTTCTAAGAAACTAATCAGCCAGATGATTCTTTATGATTGTTAAGACTTTGGCCCCAGGACAATTCTTCGGCCTCACAAGAAGGTTCAGAGTTTGATGTAGGTTTATATCCCATATATAAACAATTGTTAAGGATCTTTTTGAGAACTGCAATACTCAACATGTGATATGACTATAAAATCATCCTGGTAGAAAAGGGACTAATGATTATAAACATAAGAATATCCAGGGGGAAAAATGGATTTTATTTATACAGGATCTACATGTATTATTGTACATTGTCCAGATAGTTTGTATTATGATTCCATTAAGCTGATTTTATCATACCTATTGTTCCTCAGGTGAGCGATGTGGCCCATGGGCTTCTTGTCTTCACAGATGTTTCCAAAGGAGGGGGCATAAGTGTTTTGCAAATATCTCTTATTCTTTTTACACCATCTGATTTTTTGATACATTTGCCAATAATTTCTACCCCTTATAAATATACATTCATTCCCTTTGTAATGTAATTGCAAAATCATAACATTTTTTACAAGAGTGAAGAAGAGCAGAATCAAAACTGGATATTTCAAACCTTATGTAAAAGTTGCACCAAACTTGTAAAATTTGTATCGTTATATTAGAGATAAATATTATCAAATTAAAGAAATGGACAGGTTTGCAACTTTAATTGATTTTCTAGGTATTTTTCTGGTCAATTAAGGAGCACAAAATTTACTAATACATGTACATGTATTGATGTCAAATATAACTATCCCTTTATCTTGGGGCCTGAGTATGAATAATATATATATTATGACAACTACTTATAATATTTATTGTTTTGCATTGTAGCAGACCCTTGATGAAAGAGTGAAACATTTAGAAGATCTAAAAAAAGAGTTGGAGGAGAGATTGTACCTTGTTTTAGTAGGAGACAATTGGTTTCTTGATTACAAAGTTAGAAGCACAAAACAAAAAATGCAAAACATGAAAAGGAATTCTTGTGGAGGCATTCAAAAGCCTAACATTACACTTGCTCAATTAAAAAAAAACCGTGATAGCCATCGTAAAAAAGTTGGAATGTTAGAGGAAATTCTAAAGAAAATGTTTCAAGCAGCAGATGGTAAAGTTTGTTTTTTGCCTTTTAATATTTTTGGATTGAATTAGGCTTAAGGCACTAATAAACTTTCTATTAACCTTTCCCATTTTGAGCTCACCGAAACGACGTCGGGGGGAGCTTATGCTATACCCCCGGTGTTGACGTCGATGTCTGCGTCCAGACCTGGTTAAGGTTTTAGAGCAGGTATCTAAGCTATAACTTGTCCTATCTCAATCCAAATTTGCATGGATGGTGTATCTGGGTCTACTTATGGACCTGAAAGACTCGGGTGCTGAATCTAAGCCATGGATTTCAGATGATGAAGAAGGTAAGGGTGTTGTTTTGAGCAGGTTAAAGTCAATTGGGCAAGTGCCATTTGATGGCAATATCTAAGTTACTTCTGGTCCTATCTTCATCAAACTTGCATGAATGGAGTGTCTTATTAAACTTATGCATTTGTAAGCTTAAATGCTCAATCTGAGCCATGGTTTTCGGATGCTGGAGGAGGATAAGGTTTTTGGAACACCAGGTTTAAGTTTTTGGAGCAGGTGCCCTTTGAAAGACAAATCGTCATTATTTTTGGTTCAGTCTTTACCAAATTTGAATAGATGATGCATATTGTAATACTGATGCACTTCACAGGTTTGGATGCTGAATCTCAGCCATAAGTTTTGAATGTTGGAGGTGGTTAAGGTTTTTAGAACTGGTCATATGTTCATGTAAATAATAATACTTATTCAAACTTGCATGGTTGAATTAATTATGTAAATGAATCACAGATACTGAGAGTGATCTTGATTATCTAGATGCTAAGGAGGTTTAGAAATTTAGAATCACACAAAATTTTGTTAGGGTCTTGGAGCTGGTTGCAAAAGGAAGTAAATTTTGTTCATACCTAGTCAGACTTAGTTGATATGGTTGTGTAAATCGAGAAAGCTTCAGATACAGAGCTTGTTCTTGATTATCTTGCTGGGGCAGATGTAAGTTTTTGAGTTAATTAAATACAGGTTTGATTGTTGGAAAAAAGATTGTCTCGACTAACTTTCATGGTACATTTAACTTTGGTTTTGAAACAGAAGGCCAGCCCCAGATACATGGGCTGATCTCCAACATCAAGGATGCCATTGAGAAAACCTTGTCCTACGTTACTCAAACTAGCTTGATAGATGTGATTTTTGATATCTGATATATATTATCAAGAATCTATTCCTTTTGTACTAAATCATATGATATGATATTTTATCATATGTTAATATTGATATTTAATATGATATTGAATCATGTGATATGATATTGCGAAAAATATGATGCAATATGATATTGTATCATATTGGGTATAAAACCATGTGATCTGATATTGTATCAAATTAGGCCAGCATTTTTAGCTCACCGAGACGAAGTCAGAGGGAGCTTATGCTATATTCCTGGCATTGGTGTTGGCGTCTGGACCTGGTTAAAGTTTTTCTTGCATGTCCTGAATCTAAGTTGTTACTTGTCCTATCTTCACCAAACTTGCATTGGTGATGCATCTGGACCTACTAATGAACTTGAAGGACTTGGATCCTGAATCTAAATCCTGAATTTCAGATGCTGGAGGAGGTGAAGGTTTTTGGAGCAGGTTAAAGATTTTGTTGCAGGTGCCCTTTGATAGCAATTTCTAAGTTACTGCTGGTCCGTACTTCACCAAACTTGCATGGATGGTTTGTCTTATGATACTGATGCAGCTGACAGGCTTGAATGCTGAGTCTGGGCCATACGTTTCAGATGCTGGAGGAGGTTAAGGTTTTTAGAGCTGGTTAAAATTTTTGGAGCAAGTGCCCTCTGATGAATACTGTAGAAGCAGAAATATTCGTTGAGGATTTCATTTTGTTATTTTCGTTGGCAGTAGAAATCAATTAAATAAAATCCATGACAAATTTTGAACCAAAGTAATAATGAATTCAAAGATATTATGACGTGACGAAATTAAATGCCAACGAATTTTATTTGTTTCAAAAACAACAAAATTTTGACCTAACGAAAATATGTGCTTCTACAGTATATCTTAGTTATTACTGGTCCTTACGTCACCAAACTTGCATGAATGGTGCATCTTATGATACTGATGCACCTGACAGAATTGAATGCTGAATATGAGCCATAGGTTTTTGATGCTGAAGGAGGTTAAGGTTTTTAGAGCTGATTAAAGTTTTAGAAGCAGGTGCCCTCTAATAAATATTTTTTAGTTACTACTGGTCCTAACTTCACCAGACTTGCATGGAGGGTGTGTCTTATGATACTGATGCACCAGACAGGCTTGAATGCTGAATCTGAGCCATAGGTTTCAGATGCTGGAGGAGGTTAAGGTTTTAAGAGCTGGTTAACTTTTTTGAAATAGGTGCCCTCTGGTGTTGATATCTTAGTTAGGGCCCCGCAAGGATTTGCGGGTGCCCTATAGTAATCACTCTGTCCGTCCGTCCTTCTGTCCGTCCGTCCGTCTGTCACTCTTCCGTTCACAAATTTCCTGTTTTTTTCTAATAACTTTTTTTATGGTTGCCCAATCAAGTTCAAATTTGGTATGGTAGTTCAGTAGGCAGAAATACATATTTTGATGCTAAGTTTGGTTCTCTATGTCTTCTGGTTTGGAGCTGGGGTGGTGGCTATGCATAAGAAGAATGGGCAAAGAGAGATAACTGCTGAGAATGAATGGGCAAAGAGAGATAACTGCTGAGAATGTTACCATTGTATACATGGAAGGCTGTACAATATTTGTCCTTTGGGATTAATTAACCTTCCACAGGAAGAAAATCCTAAGCTTTATATTTATCTGTCACATTGAGATTAATAACTGCACTGCCTGTGTCTGCAAATGAACTTTGCTTTGAAGTTAAGGTCAATTTTGAATGATGTGTAGTATTGTGTACATTCTTTGAAATATGGATTTGAAATATAATATATTTTTTTTGGTTAAAATACCGTACACAATGATTTATGATAGTTTTATTGAATAGAGGCAAAGCCTAGGTATCATTGCATTGGTATCAATTCTTTGTTTTTTTAACAAATTTTATTTCATCCCATGTTAACCCACTTTTCCCGTGGATATGACTCATTGGATATTTTTTTGATATTCCACAGTTGTGACTTTCCAATGGGATTTCCCTAGGCATAATGAAGTAAAAATAATGTAGAGTTTTATAAACAGTGTAAACATTGATTGCGGTGTATAAAATATGGGATAAATAGAATCTCATGATTTGTAGTATAATATGATTTTTATCCAACTTGTGTGTTTTATCCCCTCACTAAGGCTCAAGAAAAAAACACTTTAATTGTTGGATGAAAATCATATCCAACTACAAATCACGAGATCCTATATATTCCAGTTCTTTACATCTTCTGCCGGGCATTTATTTTTCAGCATTGTTAATATAAAGAGGATGGAATTCAAAGTTTTTTTCACTTCTCTATATTAATTGTCATAGCGGGGCCCTTCCTGACTGGTCAGTTTTCTAGTTATTACTGGTTCTAACTTCACTAAACTTGCATGGATGATAAGTCTTATGATCCTTATGCACCTGACAGGCTTAAAAGCTGAATCTGAGCCATATGTTTTGGATGCTGGATAAGATTAAGTATTTTGAACAGGTCACATGTTTTATAGATAATAGGTTGCATAGCTGATTTAACTATAATATAAATGATTCGTAGAGGCTGCTTCAGATGCAGAACCTGATCTCCATTATCAAGGATGCTAAAAAAAATCTCAAACATCACTCAAACCTGCTTGATAGATGTGTTTGTTGTTAAATGATATAACATGATTCCTATGATATAGTATTGCATGATATGATACACTATTGTTTAATATGATACAATATTATATCATATGATATATTGTATAAAGTTATATGATACAATATGCTATTGTATCAATTTTTTAAATATTTTATGATATATTTTCATGATATTGTTATGTAGTATTGTATATTATGATACAATGTTGTATGATATGATATTGTATCATTTATATATTATTTTATCACGTGATACAGTTCCATGTGATATTGCAATGTATAAAATTGTATCATATGATATGGTTATTATATATCATATAATATTGTATCATACGATATTGTATAATATGTTATTGGTTTATATGATATAGTATTATATCACATGAAATTGTATTATATGATATTGAAATATATATTATTTTATCACATGATACAATATGTATAATTTGATATTGTATTATAATTTTTTTTGCTCTATCACATGATATTGTATCATATGATATGAAATATATATTCAAATAGAGTTATCCTCCGTAATTGCTATGAATGAGAGAACAAAATACTACACAGAGAATATTTAATTTGTGTTCTTTTCCATTAATTATTTAATAAATAAATAAAGTAGTGACTTGCCATTATGCAAAGAAGTTGCAATGCTAACAAACACAGTCAATACAATGAAGTGTAACGGTGTACACTACGTGCCCCCAGGCTGTGTCTAAGTCTAGGTTTCACACCTTTGTTTTTACACACAACACCAGAATACCATTATTTCATCAAACAGCAAATTGATTTAAAAAAACAGAACAAGGCATTTGATTAATTCTACACTCAAGACCATTGATTCCCACAAACGCAGCCATAAAAAATTCACAAAAATTCCATCATACGAAAATTACATTCTCATCTTCACAACGTCAAGGTATTGTGATTACGGAACTTGACGTTGTGAAGATGATTAGATTCTATACACGGTTTCGTTTTCTTTATTTCGTTTTTCATTTTTCTAAAGCAATAATAGTTATCAGGGCTCATACACGAACGCTTGGATTTTCTTTTGACTTGGATTGTAAAGAAAAACATCGTACATTTTATTACTCATGATATCATTTCAAAAATTATAAACAGGAAATAGTTCAAACAGGTGAAAAAAAATCAAACCTCATGATAAAGAGCTACAATGAATAAAAACAGTGGATTTTGTATTTTACTGTTTCATTTTTCAACTTTGAGCCTACGATAAGCTGATCACGGGAGATAATTAAGCTGAGGCTCGTGCATTGGAGAGAAAAAATACCGGCCTATGCCCCGAAAAATACTAGGTGTAGAAATAGGAAAAGGCAGTCTTTCCATTTATGCCCCCTCTAAGAGATAAAATTATAAAAAAAAAAAACAAAGAAATTCTTTATTTAAGGATTAAGGAAAATTAATATTCCAAAACAGTCAAATGACATGATACAAATAATTTAGTACTGTAAAAACTGTTTCATATTATGATACAGTTTAAATGTCTATTTCATATCATATGATGGATTAAATCATTGGAGCACATGTTCATGCATATAGTACATATTTTTACAATTTAATTGCATGAATCATTCCAGTACTTGATTCAAAGGTAATATTAATAAAATTGCTACTTTTAGAGTTAAAAGGGGCCTATGGCAATCTTGAAAACTTCATCACCAAACCTAAGCAAAAGAAATCAGCTATCAACTATAATGTCAAAGGTATACAGTTTTCATCTTTTTAAAGATATAAAGGTAACTTATTTTGGTGTGTCTCTGTGCATGGGAAAGTGAGTGCTGCATTCTTAAGGTAATTTCTATTTGCGTTGCAGGGATCAATTTTGTAAAGTATGTATTCTTGATGGATTATTAGAATTTAATTCCAAAGTAAGCAGGTACACATCTTGTTTTTTTTTTTTGAAATGAATAAAAATGCCATGTTTTTTTTCTCATATACCACAAACATGTTGTGCCTTCATGTTATATTCAAGTAATGTCAGAAGTAACAAATTTAACTTAAAGGTTAACCTATTTCATGCCATACAAGGCTAAATTTATTGCTCACTGAGACAAAGCCTGCACATTTAGACAAAAAAGCAATATTTAAAGCTCTTTAAAGGGACATGGTCACGATTTTGGTAAAATTTTATTTTTCTGTTTTTAATATTAACAATGATTGAGGAATGCATTTCTTATGATCAAATGAAATTTGGGTGCCAGTAGATGAGTTTTAAGGAAGATACAGGGCTCACAATTCTTCGTCATGTAAACAAGGCTTGTGCCCTGTTTTTGTTTACGTATGTTAAATATACTAGTAAAAATCTTTTTCAAGCTGATTTGTCTATCGTTTTATTCATTTTAGGCATAAATAAACAGTTACTAACGATTAACACATTCATTTAAGGTCTAAAACTGGAATTTTCACTTCAACATTCAAAATGTAAACAAAAGCTTTGTTTACATAGTGAAGAATTGTAAGCTCTGTAACTCGCTTATAACTCAAGAAATGACAATCAAATTTTGGTTGCCTATTAAAAATGCCTTACTGAAGCATTGTAAACATTAATATCGAAAAAATAATTTTTGACCAAAATTGTGACCTTGCTCCTTTAAATCAACTTTGATTAAAACAGCATCAAATTATGAAATTATTTTGGCAGTACATGTGTAGTATAATATTTCTCTAACTTTATTATATATTTAGCTCACAAAGTCTCATTATAGTGTATCGCGTAATATTTGTCTTCTTAAAATTTGTGGCATATTTTCAACTCATCATATGCAAAGAAAAAAAAATACTTTAAAAATCAAGTACACGTAAATGCATGATTTGCGTGACACATTGCTATGTTTTGGGCTCTTGGGGATCACTGCGATGACAATACCGCGACGCTGTATCGCGGAAAGGATTAAAACAGCATCACGGTGTCACGGGAAAATACGGGATCTGCGTTGGCCTTAGTGTAGGTTGTGTTTATCAATTCAGGGTTGACATGGATTATGGATACAATTCACATAAAAGAAAACCCAGTTTGCTGTCACATTGATAGATTTTCACTTGTTGGATAAAAAACATAAACCCTCGCAAAGCAAGAAGGATCCTATATCTCATTTATTGTATTCATTTTTGGAAGTAAACATTTAAAATTTAATTCTCTCCATTCTTATTTTTTTGTTAACAAAACTTGAGTTATTGCCTTCCAAAACTTCATGTACATGTTTTACTCCCGTTGACATCAGTTGATGTTTTATAAGTACTTGTAGATCAAGTCCCTGCGTTTTCATTTTAGTTTAACTATTAGTCAAAAAGAAAAAAAGAAGCTATTGAACCATTTCAGAAGTACAGTTTTTGTTTCAGCAGTTTCTTAGACTGATGTTATGTTTGATTGAGATTCTGACTAATTTCATATATATTCGCTGTGCCGCCTTGACGTCACAATTCAATATGCCAGCGTAGTCAGATATCTATTGCTTGGTAAATATACTTATACCGTATTTCAAACACAAGTACAATTTGCATAAAGGTTATTAACAATAAAGAGCAACATGAGCATATATTAGTTGATTTATTTTATTATCAACTTTAGTTCTACAGACACTTAAGTAGAAAATAAAGTTTCTTAATTTCCGATGTTATGTCCGCAAAAGGGAACCCCTATTATCAACTAGATTATATACCCTAAATTTGTTTTGTTTGCAACAGTTCTAAAAAATGAGTAAAGATAGAGGGCTGAAATTTTCAGCATTTATTGTATTCATTTTAGGAAGTAATCATTAACATTTTAATCATGTTAATTCTCTCCATTCTTATTTTTTGATGATAGAGGAAGTGTTTTCTGTTGCAACTCTGTCAAGAGAATTAATTTCTGCTGTTACTTTCCGGTCGTAACCGGACGGAAATTAAAAGACTGAAGATTCTTAATTGCAAAGGCAGTAACCTCAGACCAACACTAGGGTCCCAGAAAGAGCTCAAAGTTTTACATAGCAGTATATAGGGAAATTGTTTAAAATTTTCTCTTCCAAAAAAATAAAAAGGCAACAGTTTGTAAGATTACTATGCAGATATCCTCAAATTATGAAGATTCTAAATTTTAGGTCATCCATATGTTTAGGCAGCCATTAAAATATTTTAAAATTTTTGTTATACCAAGCCCAATTTTCTTCCCAAATTTTTTTGTTGTTATACCAAGCCCAATTTTTTTTCCCAAATTTTTTTTTGTTATACCAAGCCCAATTTTTTTTCCCCAATTTTTTTTCCACACAATTTTTTGGGTAAGATTAGATAAAATGCATTTGGACAGGCCATTTTCAGAGGGGTGGGCAGGGATGAGAATATATAAATTAATTATATGTTGCGTAAAGCTTTTTTTTACTGTCAGCCTAATTGTGTACAAACATATGGAAAAGACAAAAGACCCGTTATACATTAATTTAGAAAACTCCTGTGAAAATAAGAAGTTTCTACAACATTAGGCTAGTACTTCAAAAGTAAAAATGTATGAAAATTTTAAGGTTTTCCGATAGCAAGCGAGAGCCATATTACATGTGTGACCCATGTTGAACTTATGTATGAAATAAATTATTTCAAACAATCATGTGGGTTCTATACAGGTAGACGTTTGTCAAATGTCCTCACTGTATAACACTGGCACGTTTCATTTAAATCGTTTTTTATCGATCGACTATGTATGATCAGTAATGTTTGTTTGATCACTATGCTAATATGCAACTTCAAATTTTTATTCGATTTTTTTCCAGACATGAAATAACGCATAAAGTATAATTCAGCAAACGCACCAATTGATCCAGAATAATGGTTCAGTACAATTTTTCCGGATTTAGATATCTATAGGCATTTTAAAATACTCAATTGTTTAAAATGTAAGCTTATTTGGTGAAGTTAAGCATGCATTTAAATCATAAGTATCCATCAGTGCTTAAATATTACTGAACAAGGCTATTTGATGAATATTTTCTACAAAAAAAACGACACTGAAAAACAGCCCATCTTTATAGCTTAAGTGCACTCTTATTATTACTTTACATATTACCGATTCTTCATTTATTAACAATTTTTCAATCCTGTTGAAATAAAGCAGTGAAACATAACATAAAATGACATGAACAAAATCTATAAGCTGAAATTTCTTCTAAAATCGATCCTCGCTTTCTTATGATTTTAAGCTTTAAAGTCATGAAGTGAGAGTCCAAGTAGCTCAATCGTTATAGTCTTGGACATGTGCGCAGGCAACCCAGGTTCAAACATTGAGTGCCAAATATTTTTCCTTCTTAATTGTCTTCGGATTAATGAGTACATCTTTGAAATGATAGATTTTACCTATTTTATCCTTGAAATAATGGATTTTGCTGATATCCCATTTTATTTTATCAAAAATTACAAAAATAGTGCCTTAAGATTTTTGATTGATTAGTGTAATGATTTGTTTATTGTAATCCTAATAGAGGGTAAACTGGAATTTAATGAAGTGTATAAAAAAATGATAGAAAAGAACAATTTTCCTGATATCCTATTTAATGGTGAATTCAAACAGAAGACCTCTCGAGATCGCATCTAGTTTTATAAGATTTTATTGTTGAACTCTTGAATAAGAAATTGTTGAAATTTGTAATTCACAGATAAAGAAAATGCAGTAAAATCTGAAAACAAGTTGGCTGCAAGTAATGTAATTAATTGGATTGACAATGATGCTCAAGGTGACACTGAACACCAGAAAGGCAAGTTTAGTTTGATATTTGTACCTTAACCAGAGTAAGTAAAATAAAGGGCTAACTACACTGTAAGTTATGAGGTTTTTAGCTCACCTGAGCTTTTCCGATTACATTTTGTCTGTCTTCCGTTTGTCTGTCTGTCTGTCCGTCTGAAAACTTTTCAATCACATTTTCAACATCCTCTCCAGAACTACTACGACCATTTCAACCAAATTTGGCACAAAGCACCATTAGGGGATTCAAAGTTATAAAAATTAAGATCCACCTCCTTTTTCAAGGGGAGATAATTTGGAATTTTCAAAAATCTTCTCAAAAACCATTCGGCCAGGAAAGCATCCTTAGGAGGTGTAAATTCAAAGTTGTGGAAATTAGTGCTGAAACGAATGTTCGAATATTCGCTAATGAATAGTTAATTTGAATGCATATTTAGCATTCTGGTCACATGATTAACACCCATATTAAGCGTTATAAACTATGCAGCATCGTGTTATTTCGTTACAATGGAAAAGAGAAGCTGAATGAAAGTTAAGACAAAGCCATTTGCAAACTCTGATCTTTTAACACTCTTTACAAGCAAAAAATCAAAATTTTTATGTATTTTCAAATGTTTCATACCCAGGGTAGTGACCAAGGTAATATTTGATTAAATAATTGCCTCTAATACTCTATACATGTATATACGGTATATTCAGTGTATATTTCCCCTTATGTTTGCATTGGAAATCTGCGATGTTCAATTTTCTATGAAAACACTTTGTTTATTCATGCGCCATTAGCAGATATATAAACATCTTCACGTGTTTTGAGTATATTTTTTTTGTAAGATTGAATGAAACTTTCAATCTTACATAACCAATTTGATATGTACTTTTGAAAAACTATCATTAATACCGGTATATATCTACTCCTTAATAAAAAAGAATTTTCCTCAGAAAGTTTCTGGCACTATATTTTTTGTCACGGAAGCTAACTAAATAACATGTTAATATGGCTGTTCTATGTATGTTTCATATCCCTGACTAAGAGCGTAAAATAGCTTTTTAGTGGCGATATACAATGTTTCATACAAAAAGACAGCAGTATGAAAATGTAAATACAGTAAAACTTGTTTAGTATGAACACAGATATAGCGAAATCTTGGATATAGCGAAGTTTTTTGGAGTCCCTGGTAAATTTTTTAACCTATCTTTGCAAAGTTTAATGGCAGTAACAAATTCGGATATCACGAATTTTTGGATATAGCGAACTGATTTTGAGGCCTTAAAGGTAAATAATGATGAAATTTAACACTTTTAGAACGAATTTCCTTAGAGTTTAAAAAGTTTATTCTTCAAATTAACACAATAGTTTCAATGAATTTACTTTCTAATGAATTGTTCAATTTACAATCTAATTATTGAAGTTTTAAAAGAAATTATTTTCATTCTTTTAAAGCCTCAAATAACAAAATTTGTAGTCAGGTGAAAGAAAACATGTATATACATGTACATATAGTGAATTCGCTATAGATATTATTACAAATTTGTTGTACGGATATAACGAATTATGGATATAACAAAGTAAATACATTGATCCCTAGGACTTCGTTATAACCAAGTTTTACGGTATAAGCATTGAATGCTTATCTTTGGATGTCGTCGGTCCTATGACACACCAAGCGGTGCAGACAAATTATCAAAGCGCGGTATTTAATTTGTCTGCACTGCTTGGTGTGTCATAGGACCGACGACATCCAAAAATAAGCATTCAATGCTTGAATACATGTAGCTAGTGTACTTAATCTTTTTAGGTCCTTCTGCTTGATTAAAGTTCATACTGTTTTCTGTTCATGCATTCTTAAAGATTACAATACTCATGCGAAAGAAGAAGAAATGCCCATAAGGATGCCATTATTTCAACCACCCATGAATCCAAATAAAAAGGCAAAAGAAACTGTCTTCCGGATGCCAGATGATGACAATGGAGCCTCTGTTGTAAAAGAAAACCTATCTGCAAAAGATGTACTATTTTTTTTTAAATGTTTATTGACCTGAATTTTTTTTTTTTTTTTTTATTAAAGATTTCCTTTCTGTAATTTGCATAACTGTTTTACCTTATAATTTTGTGGAGCAATTTTAAGACACCATTTATCATATATTCCTGAAAGATCTTTTAAAACCGACCTAATCTAAATGTTAGTGGATTAAAGCTGACATGAAGTCATATGACAACTTTAGTTTTTTTTTTTAGCCTAAATTTTCAAACGAATTTTACTCATTCATTTCTCAGCAACTATGTATTGCGGATATTTGAAATTTTAACACACTCTTTGTTTAGGCTTGCAATTTGGTGGGATCCATTTTTGTACTTATCAGATGTTAACTTCCTGTAAAATGACGACTTTGTTTATTTATAACCTAAATTTTCAATCAAATTTTTGTCGAAGATTTCTCAGCAACTAACAATCCCAGGTGCTTGAAATTTTAACACACTCTTTGTTTAGACATGTCATATGGTTTGATTTATTTTTAACCAATCGGATGTCAATCCTGTTATATGACGACTTTGTTCATTTTAACCCTAAAGGGCTATGTGCAGTATTATGCATTTTTTGCACCAAAAATATAAGTTTTATTAAGAGCTTAAAAAATAAGTGGAAGATATTTAAAATCATGTTGAAAATAAGGGTGTAAAAGGTTATCACCACAGTGACATCATAATGTAGAAATGACGCCATGAAGATTACCTTATTTTGATAAGTTAATTTTTTATTGCAAAATATTGGTGTTTCCCAACGGTTTTTGACTTGGAAACACCGAGGACAGGCTTGCCATTTTTTAGTATAATGTGTATAACTCTCTGAAGAAAAACATGTTAAAATCATACTTGAGCAGACCTGCGCTCTATATTTCCGAATGCAAAATATAAAGCAAAAATGAGAAAGTTTTCATTTGAATGCAATTAAGTGATTTAAGTGACGTCATAGATAAACAGCGAACAAGCAATAATTACTAAAATCAAGAGTAAAGTGTTAGTCGTCCACTATACAATGATTTATGAAGATTTCATTTTTATTAATATACAATTCTATTTAAAAATTGGTTAAAATCGGGGGCATATATTTGACCATACCGCTTAAGTCCTTTTCAAACAAATTTTAGCTAAACATTTCTCAGCTTATTGCAGATGTTTGAAATTTTAACACACTCTTTGTTAGGCATGCAATTTGGTGGGATCTATTTTTATACTATCGGACGCCAACTTTCTGTCAAGTGTCAACTTTGCATACTTTGTACATTCACAATAGAGCATGGGTATTACTAGTGAGCATTGGCTCACAGATATCTTGTTTCTAGCTTATTTACATTAAACACAAAGTGTACTTTTGTCTATGCAACCTGAATGCCCCAGTCGGAAAGCAACTAGCTGCCCATAACGTTCTCGAACAGAATATATACACTAGCAACACCAGCAGCACTTGAGGGAGGAACGAAAAACATGTGGCGACCAATGCTTCTATGATTTCATGTCAGCTTTAACACATTGTAATAAAAGCTAAGAGATGATGATTATTTATATAATTGATTTTAGCTTCATATAGTAGAATTGTTAAAAATGTCCTTTTTAGGTTCTTCACAGTCCAAACCTTTTGGGAGAATTCTGCATACAAGCTTGAACTTTTAAAATTTTACCGCTATTCATGAAAACAAAAGTTGCTGCATAACTGCGAATCTACACTCATTAAGCTACTGAGCACTAAAATCTATAAGCTGTTTATAATGGCTTTAAAATCGCCATGTTGTAACTTACTTTTATAAAAAAAAAAATAGAAGTTTTAAAGTGTTGAGGATCCATAAAGAACAATTTTAGAATTATTGGAGTGAAAAATTGAACTCTTTCTTTAAAAAATTGTCATGTCATTGTTCTTTATTTGTTTATTAGTTTTTTTATGAAAAAAAAGAAATTTTGATATAAAAGCTTAATTATTATATCAAAGGAATGTATAAATTTGATAACATGTCTATCGGTATTTTTTTCTTCAGAGAACTAGGGAATTGATGATAAATTTTGAAAATTGGAGATCGGCAATTCAAGAGGGTCGCTCTGGAATAGATAACATGGAGGAGACGTTGTTGGAGATTGAAGCTGATATTGTTATTCTTAACAGGTTATTTGAATTTGAAATTCCTGGACTTGAAAATAAAACTGAAGAAGAAGGTCAACAGAAGGCGAGTAATGTAAATAACATGGAACAAACATTTGAAGAATTAAATGAAATGTTTGATGAATTGGAAAAAAATTACAAATGAATGAAGTCAGAGGATCTGATGAACTGATCGATATTTTAAGTGTATATCAGTATGGTAGTACAACGTACATGTACATAAGCATCTTCGGATTGTGAAGAAGCAGAGTGGATCATAAACCCTTGGCTTATAGCAAAGATGCGTGAGAAATAGCTTGAGCTTGTGTTCAATATTTTCTCAGTTTTACAGCTGGAGAGAGTATTTAATTTATTAAGAAGTATTATTTTTTAATCATAATTATATTATCTTTCATGAAATGTTGGAATGTTGAATAAGTATTTTGTTTCTTTGCTTGATACATTTTACCTAATCTTAATTTGATTTCTAATATACATAAAACAAAAGTGGAATATCTAATATTAACATTTGCAAAAATTAATTTTTGAAACAGCATATGAACCTTCTTGTTAAATTGAACCATAAATGTAATTATATGTAAACATGTATTATGTTTTCAAACATAATACATGGTGTCTATTTTTGATCAAACTGTGTTTTTTCTAAATCTATATTTCTTGTACTTTTAACATGCATATGTAATTATCAACTTTCATTGATAAAATATTATTTTATTATTCTTACAATAATAAAACTACCATATACAAGATTATCCCCCCCCCCCAGGTAATTTTTGGTTTTTTAGCTCACCTGAGCTGAATGCTCAAATGAGCAATTGTGATCACCTTTTGTATGGCATCCGTCTGTAAACTTTTTTTTAGGTCACCTGAGCTGAAAGCTCAAGTGAGCTATTCTGATCACCTTTTGTCCGTCGTCCGTCTGTCTGTCCGTTTGTAAACTTTTCACATTTTGAACTACTTCTCTAAAACCACTTAACCAAATTCAACCAAATTTGACTCAAAGCATTCTTATGGAAAGATTAATATAAATTGCATAAATGAAAGAAAAATTTTCATTGAAAGCGGAGAAAACCTCAAAACTGTAAAAAAAGGGGGGTGCATTTTAAAAAATCTTCTTCTCAAGAACTACTGAGGCAAATTCAACGTAATTCAGCATGAATAATCCTTATGGGAAGGAAAATATAAATTGCAAAAATTATGGGCTAATTCTCTTTCAAATCTGAGTTATTACGAAAATAATAAGAAAGAAAAGGCGTGTTTCAAGCAATTTATAGCATCCATGAGTCTTGGTAAAATGGGTAGTCATGACCGGGCCAGGGCAAAACAAAAGATTGACATTTATTAATCTGCCAATTTCATTAAAATTTCAAGATATTTACTGACCAGTTTATTTGTATTCGCTGTAAATATTGCTGCAAAATAATGCGTAATTGGAATTGACGATTGCCCATATGTCCCGGCTTTTGTTTTGCCCCGGCCCGGGTTTGCTTACCCATTTTACCAAGACTCGTATTCCATAATTCTAAAACGAGGTTCTTTGTTTAAAGTAGCCATGACACTATATGATAAACGGGTCGATCTGGCAATGATGAATTTGTTTGTTGTGCAACAGTTCGTGTACGAAGGGAATCTTTGAAACATGCAAAATACATTGGTGCCGATTTTGTGAAGTAAATTGAGGCTAAATATTTCAATGCGTTGACAGTTTTCACATATGACGGTGTTGTTAGCTTGTTGTGATTTTCGTTTCGTTTTCATTTATGCTTTGCGTTAACCTGGTCACTGTCGCTTGTATTTCCTGATTTTTTACGTATCAAATCAAACAGACACTTTGGTAAATCAAACAGTTTACTGTTTACCTTAAGCAACATCTGATGTATTAAGAAAGAACTAAAATGCAATTCATTCAGGCTATCGGTAATTCGGTATCATCTTTTGCGTAATGGTAGAATAATGCAATATGTTTTGTTGAGATGCTCGGCATTTTCTCGAGTCTATTCAGTTTAAATAGAGTTTAATATCGCTGACGGAAATATGTAGGTATATACATGTATATGATTCATTTTGAAAAATAAATTGTGTTCTTTTTTTGTTATAGTGCATGTTTCTTGTGTTTAATTGTTTACAATTTCTATTTACTAACTATATTTGAGTGTTCGGCTTCGAATTATAAGCAAGATACAGAGATTTGCTAACAACTCTATGTTTGTACACAGATTTGAGGCCATTCATTTTTGTCCAATTTAAATGCCGAATAGGAAATACCAAGTTAAAAATCTTAAGCTGAATGTAATAAACTCATGTGAACAAAATATGACTAAAACCTAGCAAAATTTTGAGCTCATCTTGCTTAATATAATTCTACGATTGACGCTGAAATTTTGGAAATTCTATATGAAGTTATTTAGAGTAAGTTAAATACTTGTACACAAACAAAATTAAAGAATGATATGCTGTATATAACTACTTTCTTGGGCCCCCTCTTTATACAATGAATAATGTAAAATGTGAGTAAATAAAAACGACATCGTTAAAACAGTTTCCATAGTTCTGACACATTTCTGTTGCGGGGATAAAAGAATTATCGCTATTCCTAAGAAAATATTACAGCGGAAAATTATCCTGGTTTGTAGCCATTTGTTATTTTTGAATAAAAATGAAAATAATGGGTGGGCCATAGTAAATTAGAGTGATGTGCCTGTCAATACGGTAAGCTCTTTAACATGTCACGTGACAACATTTTTCATTCCAGTGTATTCATCAATCAAGTGTGAGTAAAGTTATAAAAGTCCCGAGTTTACGCGAGGTAAACAACAGTAATTTAACTATAATGGAGAAAACAAATTAAATTGTTGAATATTTTAAATTTGAGAAATTGAGCGCATTGAGATGCACGTTTCTTCTTCACATATATACATGTAGGATTTTTTTTGATAAAATACAATAACTATTATATTTTTTAAAAAAATACAATAACTAGTAAGTAGTTGAGGAATAAAATGTACCTATATGCTCTCATATATTTTGATCGCTTTTTTAAGTGGGGGAGGGGGACAGAACGAAAATACAGGGAATTAGAAGTTATATTACAGTGTACCCCTACCAAATATTGAGTTCTATATCTTGCGTAGGATTTTCTTATTCTGTGTAAAAACAGTATTTCATGAAGGTACAATGTCAAAGATTTCGTGTATGCAAAAATAAGTGTAAAATTCGAATACTTTACAATATTTACATATTTACACATTTTGTCCGTCCGTCTGTCCGTAAACTTTTCACATTTTCAACATCTTCTCAAGAACTACTAGGCCAATTTCAACCAAACTTGGCACAAATCATCCTTAGACAAAGGGGATTCAAAGTTGTGAAAATTAGGGGCACACCCGTTTTCAAGGGGAGATAATTAGAAATTAATGAAAAATTTCGAGAAATTTTCAGAATCTTCTTCTCAAGAACCAGAAAGCCAGGAAAGCTGAAACTTGTGTGGAAGCATCCTCAGGTAGTGTAGATTCAAAGTTGTGAAATACATGACCCCCGGGGTAGGGTGGGGTCACAATGGGGGGTCGAAGTTTTACATAGGAATATATAGAGTAAATCTTTAAAAATCTTCTGCCCAGAAACTAAACAGCCAGGAAAGCTGAAACTTGTGTGGAAGCATCCTCAGGTAGTGTAGATTCAAAGTTGTGAAATTCATGACCCCTGCGGTAGGGTGGGGTCACAATGGGGGGTCGAAGTTTTACATAGGAATATATAGAGTAAATCTTTAAAAATCTTCTGCCCAGATACTAAACAGCCAGGAAAGCTGAAACTTGTGTGGAAGCATCCTCAGGTAGTGTAGATTCAAAGTTGTGAAATTCATGACCCCTGCGGTAGGGTGGGGTCACAATGGGGGGTCGAAGTTTTACATAGGAATATATAGAGTAAATCTTTAAAAATTTTCTGCTCAGAAACTAAACAGCCAGGAAAGCTGAAACTTGTGGGGAGGCATCCTCAGGTAGTGTAGATTCAAAGTTGTGAAAATCATGATCCCTGGTGGTAGGGTGGGGCGCAATGGGGGGTCGAAGTTTTACATAGGAATATAAAGAGTAAATCTTCAAAAATCTTCTTCTCAGAAACTAATCAGCCAGGAGAGCTGAAACTTGTGTGGAAGTATCCTCAGGTAGTGTAGATTCAAAGTTGTGAAAATCATGATCCCTGGTGGTAGGGTGAGGCCACATGGGAGGGGGGTGTTAAAGTTTTACATAGGAATATATAAAGTTAATCTTTAAAAATCTTCCTCTCAGAAACTAATCAGCAAGATGATTCTTTATAATTGTTAAAACTTTGGCTCCAGGACAATTCTTTGGCCTCACAAGAAGGTTCAGAGTTTGATGTAGCTAAATACCCCATATATAAACAATTGTAAAGGATCTTTTTGAGAACTGCAATACTCAACATGTGATATGACTATAAAATTGAAGCAGGCAGCTATTTTTTCATTAGAATCTTTTGTATTACTGTATTGAGTTATTGCCCTTGATTTATTGATTCTTGATTATTTTAATTAATGCATCCACTGTTAACCAATTATTGTGATGATTATTTTTATACAATAATAAATATTCAATGTATATAAGTTGTTCTGCATAAAAAGTTTTGGGGTAAGCCGGATTAGTGTGTTTATTTTTGATTTCCAATTTTTAGATACTATGAATTATTTTAGGCCGGCACATATATAGGGACAGTGTCTATTGCATATGAAAAAGCAACTGTCTGGGGTTAAACTTGAACAGGTATGGAATGATTGAGTGTGTGAACATTCCTGCTCTATCTAATCTACGTGTTTTCTAACCTTTGATACAAAGTGTGCGGTCATTCCTGCCTTGTATTGCATTAAAACAAGTGTGCAGTCATACCTGCTTGTATTGGTGGTGGTTGCGGCGGAGCACTAATGTATGGTCATCCCTGCTGGTGTTCAGGCCTCTCTAGCGCATGTGTGCGACACTCCCTGCTTGCGTTAGGTTGAGCTGTTGGCGCAAGTGTGCGGTCATCCCTGCTTGCGTAAACGTTGGTACCTGTTGAGTTGCGTAGGTGTGCGGTCATCCCTGCCTGCGTAATGTTGAGTCCATATATATGTGCAGGAGCGGTGATTAAAGTCTGCTCTTGTAAATATTGGCAGCAATCAGGGCTATCCGAGTTACAAGGGGGAAAAAGGGATTTTATTAATACAGGATCTACATGTATTATTGTACATTGTTCAGATTGTTTGTATTATGACTCCATTAAGCTGACTTTATCATACCTATTGTTCCTCAGGTGAGCGATGTGGCCCATGGGCCTCTTGTTTGTTATTCTACCGAGGGCCATATGGCACAATATCTTTTGAACGCCCATTGTTGCTCAGGTGAGCGATGTGGCCCCATGGGCCTCTTGTTTGTATTTTGAAAGTCACAATTTGTTGTTTTCTCTTAAATATATAGATCATGGTTTGCCATGTAAAATAAGTCAGAAATAAAATTTGATGGAAGTACCTTTGCGATTTTTAAATGTAGTAAATGTTAATAGCTTTATCACAATTTTTATGCCCCTTCAAAGAAGAAGGGAGGGCATATTGCGTTCCTGATGTCTGTTGGTTGGTCCACCGACAGTTTTGGTTCATTTTCTTTGCAGAGGTTGCACGTACTCCAATGAAATTTGATAAACATATTTAATGTCATAATAATATCTAGGTCAAGTTCAATTTTGTGTTCGATCGAGCAATTTTTGACAAAGTTAAATTATTTAACAATTTTATCCAAATGATTGCTCTCTCTCTCCCTCTCTCTCTCTCTCTCTCTCTCTCTCTCTCTCTCTCTCTCTCTCTCTGTTCATGAGCATAGCTATTTATTTTAGATAGACTCACATAAAGTGTTTGAATGTGTTGGTCCGATCTTTTTAATGAAAAAACATGATTTTTTTTACAAATAAAATCCACTGTCAATATAATGGTCCATTAGTGAGGAGATACGTATTCCCTGTAACTAATACCGGTATGTTAACAATATAAGCCAATAACAATAATCATAAATTACATGTACCTCTATAGTCTTTACGATAAATTGTTACGCAAGTCATGAAGTGGTGAAAAAAGTGTTGCATATTAAGAACAAACAAAATATACAGACTCATGTTACAGACTGTGAGATGAATTAAAATTTACGATGTATTTTTATAAGTTTTACTTAAATGAATTAATTAAGTACCTAAAGATGAAAAATTTACTATCTTTTCCTGTGGATTATCTTATGGATTAATATATCAAATATTATATAGTTCTCACTGGCTTAAGCCATAGAACCAAAGAGTTATATATATAAGGGGTCAACAAAGAGACACTGAAATCCATTTTGTAAAACGATTGAAAAGCATTGTATTTCAAATAGCGTGCAAAAATGTATCCATATTAAAAAAAATAAACTGGTCTGTTGCTATAAAATGGAGATTTAAAAATACAAAACTTTTGTGCCTGTAATACTAATGTCAGGTTAAAACAACTGATTGTAGATGAATTTGTATTGGCAGAAATTAAAAAAAAAAGAATTGAGTGTGCAAAATTGAGGGTTTGTTATGAATTTAAGTATGTCTAAGAGTGTACATAATTTTCAGATGAGGAAAAATAAAACGGAACCCCCTTCGCTGCTAAAAAAGACACGAAATCTTAATTGATATGAGTTACCTATTAAAAGAAATATTCTGAATTCCCCAGTATTATTAGTATTTCCTATCAGAAAATTTATTAAATTAAATTGATCGTCAAATTGATATTTTACACACTTGTATCAGAAATTTACATGAAATTTTAGAAATATGTATTCGTTACCAATAAAAGCATCGTTTTCCTCACATGTGTAAAGTGTTATTTCCCGCGTTTGTGCGAGATATGATCTAGTTGTCCATATAACCAACAGTTTACGGTTTTTGTGCTCAGTTACCATCTGATTCTCATTCACTGAAACAATCATGACAAACATAAAGGTGATAATCATGTCCATATAAATATATTAAATAACAAGTATATACTTATTTTAAAATAACAGTTTGTGATCAAATTATAACATGTTGCTCATGCTTTTATATTGCTGTTCTATAATAGTAGATATTTACATTTTCCAGTGTCTTTGCCTGTGATAACACTACATATCAATTTTGTACTATATAACCCATAACTCTTGCCAAATTGAGGCCCCAGCGGGGTTGGCTTATTTATGTTTAAATATTAAATCGTACGATGGCTTAAAATTATATAAATATAAGGAATCATTCTTCATAATATTCAAAGAATGATTCCTTATTCCTTAAATATGTACTGTTTTGGCGACCAATGTCATAACCAAAACGTCAGTCAATAAAGGTTTATTAATATATGGCTTTACTTTATCTATCATGCTTTAAAATATGTTATTATACTTTCATGTTAAATACTGAAATCTGATTGGACAAGACGCAGTTGATAACCCGTTCTATTACCCTCAGCGTTAGCAACAGACCTGACAACGGGTAACACAACGAATTGTTACATGCGCGTACGGGTTGACGTAGAAATCACGTCATTTCTACATAAAAGCAACTGAGTTTTCTTTTAAAATAAGGACCTACGCTTCGCGTCAGTTGACAACGGTTTTCTCGGGGTGTCAGATTCAACTGTTACCCTTCCAAACAGGCACTATTTTAATGTTTCTTGTATGACCCTTTCGAATGTGTTGCATTTTGAGCAGCATGAACTATAGTTCATTTTTGACACAGGCGTCGGAACTGGGGGCTAGAGGAGTTGCTCCTCCCCCCCCCACTTCTTTTGCAGAGTAGACATAACCTTATCATAATCTTTTAAAAAAAATATTTTTTGCTTGTCAAGATTTCTAATGTCTAGCCGCCCTTTCCATTCGACGCCACTGTTTTATATCTTATGCCTGCAACTTGCAAGTCGTTTCAACTAAACACACATATCAATGAAATTGAATATCATATTCTTGTGCACTTTTTTATACCCATTCATATGATAAATGTACAAAAACAGTAAAATAAATTTTACAAAATTAATTCATGTTGAGATTGCTAGTCCAGTCTAGATTAAACTACTTTTAATTCATTATCATAAATAAATGTAGCTACATATATATCGAGTGCCAGATCTACATGTAGTATATGACCTATAACTCAATTTTTTTTCCAAAAGATCTATTGGTAGTAGTTAATGCTGTGTTGTTTTTTTTTGGGGGGGGGGGGGGGGGGGGAGAGAGACTGTAGGCATTCGGGTACATTTTATTAGTGAAAAGTTGACAAAACTCCGAAATTTGTTTCTTATTTCCTTCATATTTCTTTGAAAAGAAGTTTAAAACATGATTTTACCTTTGGTTCACCAACATTTTTAGCCCTGTTTCACCATACCAAACAAAGTTATTGTTATGAGGCATCGTTGAAAGGATTTATATCTTAAAGAAGATGGGTGGATAAGGCTTGTAAAATGCCCATACGCGGTCGGACAGGCTACTAAAAAATTAAAGTATCAACAAATCTGATAGGTTTTTTTTAAAATCATTTAAAACAATATGTATTTAACGAATCATTGATTTGTAACCTGTAGGTATGTTCAATACTTGGAATATGTTGACTCAAACAGGCGTATACGTATCAAAACCTGCAAATATTGTCATTTTTTAGAATTTCAAGTCATTTTCTTTTATAGAGTGGGTCTGTGCTCCATATTTTTCTCATAGTATAATTAAGGTCCAACGGAAAACAAACCGATTTCAATCAACAAAAACGTGGAGAGATGACCCACTATACATTAAAAATATCCCAACAACTGAACGTATTGAAGAAATAATACAAGTCCGGTAATTCGTGACCTTAGTCACACATAATATTTAAAAATCCGCGTTTGTTGTGTCTGAAATGGCTCAGTGGTTAGAGTACCTGACATAAGCTAACCGTATATATCTAGGGTTTTTATGTTACGGGTTCGATACCACCAACATTTTCGACAATATTTTTTTTTCTTATTATTTGTTAAATATATTAAAAACTGACATTTAGAAATTTTGCTTTTGCAAAGTTGTATTATAATATATTTGAATAGATTTAATTGAGGAAAAATAAATTTAAAATTGTATTTCACTACTAAACCGAATGGGCATTTGCGCCATCTTATTCCCCCATCTTCTTTTATAAATCTGCAGGCACCTTTCATTTACTAGATCTTGACCTTAAAAGAAAAGACATTTAGGTTCTAAAAAGTGGCACTATTTTGAGTTTTGATATGCATACGCCAGTTTAGATCATTCGGCGTAACACGCCAAGCGGTGCAGACAAATTGAATACTGAGCGTTAGATGGTTATTTTTCAAAAGTACATATTAAATTGGTTAAGTAAGATTGAAATTTTCATTTAATCTTACAAAAATGAACATACTCAAAACACATGAAGACGTTTATATTTGTGCTCATGAATTAACAAAGTGTATTCATAGAAAAATATTTACGTCTATCAAGTATCATTCCCTCTATTTCTTACGAAAACTTATAGTTAATTCATAGCTCTATAGAAACAGCCAAACTGAAATCTACACACCCCATTTATTGATTGGTCGACCCTCACTGCTCAATGCCCCCCCCCCCTCCCCCCCCCCCCAAATGCCAAGTTTTGGTCTCCAAGTGTTGGCGTCTCCATATGAGTGAAAATGTTTGAGAGGGTTATTAAAGAATAAACAAACAACAATAAACTATAAAAATCATTAGCCCCTCATCCTAACACTGGAACTCCTGACCCAGGGGCCATGAAATTTATACTTTTAGATGAAGCATCCTTGCTCATCAAAACTATGAACGTATTTCATCTTCATAAGTCTCAGGAGCAGAGGAGAAGACTTTCAAAGTATCAATGCATTTATTTTGAAACCATTAGAGCCCCGGACCCAGGGGACATGAACTTCACAATTTTGGAAAGGCACCTGTGCCCATCATAACTATGCATTTATAGTTTGATTGCTATATAACCAGATGCAGAGATTTTCCAAGAATTAATACATGTTTACTACATAATCAGTGGAAGCATGCCCTGATATTAGAAACAATGACCCAGGGGCCTGAATTTCACAATTTTGGAAGAGGACTCAGTGCTTATTACAATCTTTCCAACAGTCTGACTGCTTGATATCCAGGAGTAAAAAAGAAAGATTTTTAAAGATTGCATTAAGGTGGCTCTATACACCACTTTTTGATGACGCAGTACGCAAAAAGTAAATCTGGAAGCATGCAATGCCGGTACTGTCTAATTTAAACTGAGGCGAATTGTATGGGGACCGCTCTTTTGAATAATTTGTTAAATGAATAGATTTAATTTGTTAATTGGAAAATTCATAACTTACAAGTAATGTGGTATGTGACACCTTCACATTGTGTGGTATTATTTATCAAAATAAACAATAAAATTAAGTATGAATTTTTAAATAGTTTCCTTCCCATTACCAATATGTTACACCGTAGCGCAGTGGGTTCACTACAAACCTGTAGGTCATGAGTTCGATTCCCGTTGAGAACCATACATTTTTTAACTTTCCTAAATTTTCTAAAACGTATTTTTTGGTTCAATACTGTGAAAGAAAATTCTAGACCAGTGAAAGTGTTTCAATTATAATATACTTTAATGCACATTAATATCGAAAGATGTTCCTTACCACCTTAAGGGGATGGGAGGGTTGCTTTGAATTTCTCTCAGGTTGGGATACATAAATCCTATTAGCCTTGTCAATTTTCCCCTTTATTTAGTTGACTTAGTTTTGCATTAAAGGGAATATATTTACTTTTACAGGCCTTTAATGAAATACGTATGTATTTATCATTCCAACATTATATTTAGGAAATTTTCTTCAACTCAAAAATGAAAAGTCCGCAAGGTGTTTGGGCCTTGGAACTTAGGAACGATAATCCTTACCTAAGGAACTTTCATACCAAATAAAATATAAAATATTTTTTGTGTTTATTTGCAATGATTTTCATTCAATTTTTTATGTCACAGTTATCAAAATACATTTTCTTACAACATCAAGCAATTTTTTTCAGATGATTTGTCAACAGAGTAAGAAAATATGAAAAATTATGTTTTGGGGAAATACTAAAAAAAATTGTAATAATAACATTTTTAAATGTTAAGTAGTGTTATATTTTTTTAAGTGTCCGAAGGAAATAACCATTATATGACAAAAAAATTCTCTCAATATGTCAATAGCTATCTTTTTAAAAAATATTTTACAAAAACAAAAAAAAACATTTAAAAATTCATTAAAAATACCTAGAGTATCCCTATCATCACTTTAATATTTGATAAATATATGTTTTGTGGTCTTCTATTGAAAATTGGAATAAACTGTGGGTGTATAGAGCCACTTTAATATAGATGATAATAGCACAGAAAAAAAGCTTAAAATGTTAACGCACTACACACAATAACATACAAAAGCAGATTGTAGTAGATCACCTGAGTTTACTCTGGTGACCTAATAAAATGTATAACAAAACATTTATTGATTCTTTGAGAAGTTTTATTCATTGAGCATAGTGATACATGTATGAATAAGTATTCAGAGATTCAAACTCTGCTATATATCTTTTTTTTGCTTTCCTACATTTTTAGCTCACCGAGACGAAGTCAGGGGGAGCTTATGCTATACCCTCGGCGTCGGCGTCGGCGTCCGGACCTGGTTAAAGTTTTTGTTGCATGTCCTGTATCTAAGCTATTACTTGTCCTATCTTCACCAAACTTGCATGGATGATGCATCTGGACCTACTTATGGACTTGAAAGACTAGGATGCTGAATCTGAGTCCTAAATTTCAGATGCTGGAGGAGGTTAAGGTTGTTGGACCAGGTTAAAGTTTTTGTTGCAGGTGCCCTTTGATAGCAATATCTAAGTTACTGCAGGTCCGTACTTCACCAAACTTGCATGGATGGTGTGTCTTATGATACTGATGCACCAGACAGGCTTGAGTGCTGAATCTGAGCTATAGGTTTCGGATGCTGGAGGAGGTTAAGGTTTTTCGAGCAGGTTAAAGTTTTTGTTGCAGGTGCCCTTTGATAGCAATATCTAAGTTACTGCTGGTCCGTACTTCACCAAACTTGCATGGATGGTGTGTCTTATGATACTGATGCACCAGGCAGGCTTGGGTGCTGAATCTGAGCTATAGGTTACAGATGCTGAAGGAGGTTAAGGTTTTTAGAGCAGGTTAAAGTTTTTGTTGCAGGTGCCCTCTGATGATGATATCTTAGTTACTACTGGTCCTAACTTCACCAGACTGCTATGGATGGTGCGTCTTATGATACTGATGCACCAGACAGGCTTGAATGCTGAATCTGAGCTATAGGTTACAGATGCTGAAGGAGGTTAAGGTTTTTAGAGCTGGTTAAAGTTTTTGTTGCAGGTGCCCTCTGATGATGATATCTTAGTTACTACTGGTCCTAACTTCACCAGACTGCTATGGATGGTGCGTCTTATGATACTGATGCACCTGACAGGCTTGAATGCTGAGTCTGAGCCATAGGTTTCAGATGCTGGATATGGTTAAGTTTTTTGGAACAGGTCACATGTTTAATTGATGATAGTACTATTTCAACTTGCATAGTGTAATATGAATGAATCACAGAGGAAGCTTCAGATGCAGAGCTTGATCTCCATTATCAAGGATGCTAAAAAATATATCTTAGTTATTACAGGTCCTAACTTCACCAAACTTGAATGGATTGTGTGTCTTATGATACAGATGCACCTGACAGGCATGGATGTTGAGTCTGAGCCATAGGTTGCGGATGCTGGAGCAGGTTAAGTTTTAATTGCTAGTGCCCTCTGATGATGATATCTTAGTTATTACTGGTCTGAACTTCACCAAACTTGCATGGAGATGCATCTTATGTATACTGATGCACCTGACAGGCTTGAATGCTGAATCTGAGCCTTAGGTTTCGGATGCTGGATGAGGTTTAGATTTTTTTGAACAGGTCACATGTTTTATAGATGATAGCTTGCATAGTTGATTTAACTATATTATAAATGAAACGCAGAGGTTGCTTCAGATGCAGAGCCTGATCTCCATTATCAAGGATGCTAAAGAAATCTCCTACCTCACTTAAACCTGCTTGATAGAAAGATGAGGTTGTTGTTAAATGATATAACATGATTCCTATGATAAAGTATTGTATGATATGAAACACTTTTGTTTAATATGATACATTATAATATCAAATGTTATATTGTAAAAAGTTATATGATACGATATGATATTGTATCAATTTTTTTAATATTTTATGATATTGTATCATGATATTGTTTTGTATAGTATTGTATATTATGATCCAATATTATATTATATCATACGATATTGTATAATATGATATTGGTTTCTGTAATTTACAATTATATCACGCGAAACTGTATTATATGATATTGTAATATTATATATTATCGTATCATACAATATTATATAATATGATATTGGTTTATATGATATATTATTGTATCATATGATACAATATGTATCTATGATATTGTATTATATAATATTTTACTTTATCACATAATATTGTATCATTTGATATGATACAATGTTATATCAAATTATATTGTATCATATAATACAATATCATATTATGTATCAAATATTATACAATATCATACAATACAATATATCATACTATATTATACAATATAATATCATGTGTTTCAATGTTATGATGTATTATGTAATATGATATTGTATCATATAATACAATATTGTATTATATATAATAATGTTTTATTATGTGATCAAATACAATAAGGTTTAACACAATACAATGTCATTTCATATTAACAATATCATCTTTGTTTATTGCAGTATTTTATTGTATTATATGATATATATTGTTAGTATGATAGGATGCAATATTTAATTTTATATATTATTATATTGATTAATATATGAACATATGATTATCATACAATTTTTTAACAGATGATATATGATTTTGTGTCAAAACAGAATCCATGAATATCCAAGATCATAAAGTATGATTTTCATACAATATGATAAAGGTGGTCTCATAGGGGTGATGCCTCGTCTCGGTGAGCTTTGTAATCTGTGATTACCTATGTTTATTAAAGGGGTGGGAATGAGGGGATGTTCCAAGTATAACCCCGTAGAGCTCAGTAGATCTAAGGAAATAAGGCTGACAGTGCTTTAATTCAGCTACTGTTTTCTCAAGATGGAATTCTGAATGAAAATGTCACCTAATACATCACAAGTAAGTCTGCCCAATCCTTCATTTTGTAAAAGTTTGCATTTTAAAAGTCATCTGACTCAAAGTCTAGTGTTTTGCCACACTGAATTAATTCACTTATTGGCCACTTTTTTACTGAAGGGAAAGCAGGAGCACAGCTCTTTAAGGATTTTGAATAGATATCCCATTTACTTGCAACAAGTTGCCTAAAATTTGATTTACATCTTTCAAGTAAATAAGGCTTTGCCTTATTTAATCCAGTACAAAATATTCTGTAGTGTAAAACCTTCCAAATAATAACAACAGTCTCATCAATGAGAGTTCTATTTTCTCGGAGGTCTAAATTGAATAAAAGAATTGGATTGCTGCAGAGTAAAACATAATTATCTGCATCATACATCATAATTTCAAGCTTATCAGGGGAAATAACAATATTTGAAATCATGTGGTGTAAAACATCAGGGTGTTTCTGCTTTCGAACTAGGGAAAACACAATTGTTTTTGCTATAACTGCTTGTGACAGAGTATATGTTCTGGTAATGCTTGCTTGACCTCTTCTATTGTTTTAATCTTGTCTGGAGAATTATCATTGTTTGTTTCTGAAATTTCAAAGAGAGGAAAGTATTTCATTGAAATAAAAGTACACACCTAACAAATGGTTACAGAGAGGACACCAATGAACCCCCTTCATATTTTTAGATCTTCAAAATAAGTCAGTAGCTGAGCAGTTCAACAGCTGTTTGAAGTGATTAAAAAGGCATTGTCCTGTTCTTGTATGCATAATTTGCATACAAAATAACATATGGAATCTCATATTAATTGCTTTTATATCTTTTGGCAACAGTTTTTTTCAGTTTCGAGCAGAAAGAAGCCATTTCAAGAAATGTTTACATTCATATTCTCAAATGTACAAGATGGCAGCACATCCCACTAAAAAAGTTAAACGAAATTTTTTTTTACTATCCAATTTTTATTGAGCCATCTAACCATTATGTGGGCCAGTAAAGCTTGAAAAGGCAAGGCGTACATGGCCCTTAAGGTGTTAACTGTTAACCACGACCCTGTACCACAGACATCTTCAATGAATTAGGTAATACCTGTCCTTTAGGAGCAATTAATTATCAACCTTGATCAACCCCAGATAATATTTGTAAAGTTTTGCATACATGTACATGATTTGTTTCTTGTGTTTTTGTCAATGTGTAAGACAAAAAAAATTGAAATGGAATTAAAAATTTTTTTATGATCCTTACCATCCTGTACATCAATTTTTCTTTTTTGAAATATTTTCTTCAATATCCAACGCAGTATTTGCCATGGCAGGAATTCTCAGATGTGAGGAGAAGACAATATCAATAAATCCATGCCAAACTTGTTCATGACCTAAAAGTGATTGCAATTATTTAGTTTTGTATAACAGGTGGCCGAAGGACCTAACAGTCACCTGTGTATAACACAATTCTGTACAGAAACCATGGGAAGGTAAATAAATTTATTATCTACCCATCAATTTTCCCTTTTCTTGTTGCTGTTGAATTTGCAGAGTGTGATCCAATTTTTCAGATCATCACAACGTGGTTTTCTGAATTCATGTCATGCTATGTGAAACAGATGACATATTACAAAAAAATTTCTTTTGTATCAAAAAGTCCCTTTAAAATGCTTTGTTTAATAAATGAAGGGTATATACTTGATCATAAAACTTTTCTTTCATTAGATTTGCTAATTGCAGATGGTTATATAATAAATGTATCATCATAACGGTAACTTGATCCAAAGAGCTGTCCGTATCATGTCCCGATGACTTGAGCGGATCATCAGCTCTAACTTGCTCTGCATCTGCTTTGATCTGATTATCCATGCCTGACAACAAGACACGATATGGTTCTTCCGATCACGTGACTGTTATAATAACAAAAACTATCACAAAAAGCTGCATGGTTTACACGAAAGGCTGCATAAAATGCTTTTGACATGTTTCTCACATGCTTTGTACATGATTCTCCTAGTATTCAGAGCCTCATAGACATTTTTTAAAGTCAATACAGATTATCGATAGGTTACAGTAGTTAAGAAAGAAATCTTTCAAAATAAATTTAATAAAAACTTGCTGCAACGTAAAGTATTATAACAATAGGCCCAAGGGCCACATCCCTAACCTGAGCACACTGGCTAGTAAAATGTAAAAATGAGTTTAGTTTTAAAAAGGTTGGTTATGTATGCAATCACACCTACCCCCTCCCCCTGTGACAGAGGGGCCAAACAATGTTTTCCTGAAAAAATGTCCATACATGAGGAATTTTGTTGAATGGGCAGCACGAGGCATGCTTCCCATCATTTAAGCTACTTATATTTTTTTTTATCTAAATTTATACTGAAATTAAAACTATGATGAGTTATAGTAATTCAGTTATTTTTAAGCATTGAGCACAACCCAAAGCGCTTACTGTCAGCATAAAACTACTTCTGTTCACAATTCAGCACCACTAAGGGAAGTAGATAACTCTACCGTATCGATCTTCTTAAAATATGCAACTGGAAATCCCTGATTCTCTTTCGGCGCAGTTCTATCAATTGGAGAATAGTTTGTTTCTTTAACACCCAGGAGCAGAGGAGGAGATTTTCAAAGAATAAATGTTATTTTCACAATGTAATCATTAGAACCACTCCTTAACACCAAAACCCAACCCGCTTTGGTGATTTAGTTCCTCCAGTAAACATTCCAGCTGTACAAATATATAGTTGTTTTAATCCAAACTGATGACTCTCTTGTAATAATGATAATCCAACACCAACTATTACTTTGTTGAATCGAAATAGGCAATATGTTACAACTTATTGCGATGACCCCCTCCCCCCTTTTTCACCGTTCAAATATGGTGGAATGCTGATCTGTTTTTAAATCAGGATTATACACGTGCACAGCATGGTGAACATCTCTTTTACTTGAAAACTCTTGCTCGCTGTTGTTATATTACATCCAATATAACATTTTCATCAATTGTGAATGTAAATGCTGACACATTAAACATGCAACGGTTAATCTTTTTTTGTGGAATATTATGATATTGCTTGATCCCATTGTCTGCACTTTTTCGGAGAATGTAACTTTTAAACCTTAGATATGCCCGACGTCATGACGCCTGTAATAACAGCATACTTTTAAAAACCCGTTAGTAATAAAGCATTTACGTTTTAACATGTTATAGATGTATTCTAAATCTATGTGATAACAATTCAATAGTAACAACATTCCGTCATATGAAAATCTTTGTTTTATACCCAAATGTGTTTGATTATTTCAAAAGTGCTTCAAAATTTTGTTTAATGTTATCAGAAATTTCAAAAATCAACCTACAACCTGTTTATATTTTGTTCTAAGTTCTTCCAGATATTTTGAATTTATTTTTTTTAAGTATTTAGAAATTCTGTTTTAATATTTACAATAGAATAAGATTCCAGAGCTGCTAGATCATTATATAAACAAATCACAAGACTATGAAACAGGTTTTAAATCAAATAAAACAATTGAAAATGGCACGAGGAAATAAAACCTTTAATCCAAGGATGAGATCACATAGTAGCTAACACGGACTGGCCAAACCTCAGATTACTCCCTTTTTGATATTGGCACATCATATATAAATAAATATACTTTTACTTTTTTCGCTGTAATCCGGATAGTGGTAAAACCGTGATTACGGGCTATTTTTTTTACAGTTTTGAACTAGTGGCATTATAGTTTTTTAAAAAGAATCCGTAATCTACTAAATAACAGTTATATCAGGAACAAAGATTTTTTTTAAAAATTTCCTGAAAATCATGTTATTGAAAAAGATATTCGTATCCAAGCCATCTTCTAATCAGGAAAAATGAAATCGAGCAAAGCTTTTTCTTGCATTCAGTAGTGTCAAAGAAAAATTGTTTAAGAGAAAACTCCTATTATTGTGTAAATATCTGATTGAGTCGTCTCCCTTACAGATTTGGCACTTTTGGTTTTCCAGACATGAGCAATAAAAGAAACGTAGTACTTCTTTTCACTTTTGTGTAATTTTGGACGACCATAGTGTTATTCGCCAAACCTTTATTTTTCATATTTTTTGAAAGGGGAGAGTCTGTTAAGATAATGCTGTATTTATAATGGATTTCAAAGCTTCACAAATATCCTTCCAAACAAAGTTAAAATTATATAGCAGAATCCAGTAAATATGCTACCAAGCCTCTTTCTTTACTCTTTGCTGAAATTCTTACAGTAGTGAAGGAGAACTTCAAGAGCACTGTACAACAATATATTCCAAAAACGTTATGAATCAGATGTAAATACAATAAATATACTGGTTAATTCGGTAAATCCCAGTGAGCTTGAAAGAAAAGGTACCACAGATTCTGAGACATCTGTTTCATATTTGAATATTTTACAAGAAAAAGACCTTAATGGTAACCTAACAACAAAATTATATAAAAACGTGATGATTTTAATTTTTCCATCGTCAAATTCCCTTACTTATGCAGCAATATATCATCATCAACTGCTTATGGGGTTTCTGTCTCTCAGCTTATTCGTTGTGCAAGAGCATGCTCTACGTACGAACAATTTCATAAAAGAGGCCATCTACTATCAAAATATTGGAAAAAGAATATAAAAAACCTCAATTAAAATCATCTTTATGCAATTTCTATGGTCGATACAATGACTTTGTCAGCAAGTACAATGTTTCATTAGGACGCATGCTGACTGACGTTTTTCATACTTAATAGACCATGATTATTTATACACCAAACTGACTACGGTTTCTTCCATTTTTCATGATCTTAACACACAGCGGGTGCGATTGGTCGGCAGTAGATGCTTACTCCTCCTAGGCACCTGATCTCACCTGTATCTTAATAGAGGTCCGTGTTCCTCTATTCGCTATATGGATTTTTGTGATGATAGTTTTTGTTTTGTCATTTTTAATTTCATCAAATAAACATAGTAGAATATATGTGAGAGAGCTTGGTTTAATCATTTATTTTTTCAACAGAAAAGGTAAATGAATTTGCAAAAGAAAACCATGAGCTTGGGATTTGCAATTGCACTTCAGAATAAGATAAAAAAGTTAAAACAATTAGTTATGCAACATAAACTTATAATGTGAACTATTCAAAGTGTGTTAGGTTTGAAAAGTTTCTTTTATGGCTGTCTACATGCGTTTGGTAGTAGTTCTCTTTTACTCAGTTACTTTCTCTCTGTTTGTGTCAGACATTTCAGCCGAAATCGGGTACCTGTTGCCATGTTGAGAAAATACATTAGGTCATAGGAACATATGTAGCCGATGAGAACTCGGCCCCAGGATCACAGCAGGTGCTATTCGTCGGTGAAGCAACAACCTCAATGTACTTTGGCCATGTTTTGTTCTGTTCCGATCCCTCTTCCGCCTGTAAATTAACGTTGATGTTTGATTGACACGGATGTGGATCAATTAGTTTGTTAGAGGCATGAACATGATAATTATCAACAACAGTATAAAGAGAATCCGTGTTTCGAAGATTGATGTTTACCTGAGGCAAAATTTCTGACTCCAACGATTGGTCTGCATTGTAAAGGTTATACGGTTTTAAATATACTCCATAACTGCTTTGAGATGTTGAATTGTTTCTCTTAAAGCATTTGTTTCGAATCTGTGTTCCAACAAAAACAGCAAACAATACGACGAACAAACCACAGAGCATCAATATTCCAACCAATATTGAAGTATCTATGTAGGAGGTATCATTATGTAAATTACTGGTTTCCATGAACTTCTGATTTTGCAGACTTGAGGTAAAGATTATGTCAATGGCTACATTTGCTGTAACTGTTGTTTCTCTTGTAACAAACGCTGCTTTAATTCCAGATTTTGTTGTTCCGGTATTTCTTGTATTTTCTATGTTTTCTAATAAATGATAAAGCATTAAATGTAAGTAAAATCTAAGAATTTTCTAAGAATTGTTTGAAACAGTCCATGTATAGACTTCGTAGAACTTCTACACGACATGTGTGCATCACTAGTGTACATAGTTACCTTCAATTGTTGTTTTAACAGAGGTAGCTGTTGTTGATAATCTTATTGTTGTTGTCGGTAAGACGCAACCGAATGATGGGTGACATGTTTCAGCTCCTTTGCAAGTACATGTAAACTGACATCTTTTTCCGTAATGTGGAGGACTACACACTTTGGCGCATTTTGGACCCAAATATCCTATTTGGCAACCTGGATTTTTCAAAATCAGAATGTACTAGCAGTAAGTGGCTGGAAATTGGCCTTATTTAAAATTAGATTCAACATTCTGTATACCAAATATTTTGTTGTTATCATGCAAATTGATCTCAAAACTCTATTTCAATGAGTTTAAAGTTTTGAAACGGCATTTCAAAATATTGCGATTTTTGCTAGACAAGTGTTCACATAGAAATAGTTTGTACCCACCGACACACTTGTTTTGCTCATTGTCCCAAACAGAATCTGGACAACACCTTAAGCGGGGGTAACTGAAAAAGTTATGAAACATAGATGATAAGAGAAAGAAAGTTGGTCAAGTAATTGACCTGGGTTTTTATTTCCACAATAAATTGTTTGCGATTCTGGTTTTCATCTGTTTTTCATTTCTAGGTTGATATCAAAAGAATTTGAAACCGACATTTGATCTCTAGATGTATACTTAAGACTTTAATTTGTATACCATAAATTTGCTACTAGTATCACGTATAACTATACACACATATTTACATAAATCACGAAATGCGTTCTCTGGAGGCTCACTGATGGATATTTAAGAAATAAAGTACGAGTTTTCGTGAATGTTGCAGAATAACCTCCGAGGTCGAGATATGTTGTTTTGAAATATAAAAGCCGAGGCGTTAGCCGAGGCTTTTATATTTCAAACAACATTTCGAGACCGAGGAGGTTATCCTGCAACATTCACGATAACAAGAACTTTATTTCTATTCTACTAACAGCCCAGTATTTCTACAGATCGTTTCTCCTATAGAGAGACAATCTAGGTCATTTTGACGGCTGTTCCGTGTAACCCCAACGGTTTTGTTAGTAATGTTTACATGTGTATCGATCAAAGGAATCACATGCAGACGACAGAATTTTTCTTTGGATTTTTAATGCTCTTCACTTATTTATAAAATATCTTTGAATCATGTTCCTAATATTTTAAGGGCAATTTAATAGGATTATTACTACTACACGTTCTATATTTTATGTAAAAACACGCAGTGAAAATGTGGTGGGGAGGTCCTAGAAACAGCCGCATTGATCTCTTAAAAATAAACAGTTGAGGCAATACACATCGTTTTGACTGGAACTAACACGTGAAATTGACACGGTTTAAAAAAAATTACGGTTTGAAGTTGTACTTTCATGATCAGTGCGAAACAAACAGGTATTTCTGATTTGATAATTTACTGATGACGTTCGTGGTATATTGGAGAATAATGTCCGCGGCATCTCTTTGATCTCGGCAATAACTGTAGTAGAATGATTTATAAAAATAATGTAGAACATATTTTTGATAGCGCCAGTGGATTATATTTTGCAATTTTTACTTCTTTTATATCCTGATTGATTGATATAGACTGAGAAAAAATATACTGTTTATGTTTACATCTCTCTCAAAATCGTTTTCTATGTATTAAGTTATTTTATTTAAACTGAGAAAAAGGACGATAAACGTCGTTATTGTCAACAAGTACGTTATACTGAGGAAATGCCAGCTCTAGATCTTTTATATAAGGAAGGTTGCTACACCTTTTTGGGGCTGATGTTAATCCAGTCCGTGTGTGCTTTAAAAATAGCTTAAAAAATTATCAATTATTAAATCGTCCACGCATATATAGTCAACCGCAATACAAAATCGGACACTCTTTAATAAAATATACATTATTAACCATAGATTTAGATTTCTTATAAGATTTCCACGAATGAGTTGGACACTTTTGATAATGTTTCGAAGGCAGTTAAAAAATGCTAAGATTCATAGACAGATAATTATATTTATTTGAACTGGAAACAGGAGCTATACAAAACATAACGAATTTTAAAAAGAAATGTGAAATAAAATGGGAATGTAAAATTTCTGAGTCGGCTTGCTCAATCATTGCATTAAATCCCCCAAAACTTAAAAAAAAAACATCTACAGTACCATTCTCGGCAAAGGACAAAGACATACTTGTACAGCCACAACTCATGTCGTAACACGTTTAGTAATGTTATACACTTACCTTTGGCATAGGGAGTTTACAAGGCGGATTTGGAGCAAAATCACAAGAAGATAGATACAATGGTTCTTAACAAGTTCATGGCAATTTCTCATGATTATCATTATGTAACAATATTTTTCCTTTTATGAGCCTATTTTGTCGACGGCTATAATACTATTATATACCCGATTAGATAATGTCATCAGAATGTTATAAAAAATATTAAATACACTATCTTAATCCAAATTCCAGGAAATAAAACGAAACGCAAAAAATTAAATATACTTATAATATTGATATAAATTTAAATATATTAATTATTAAAGCATGCCTCCTATTTTTGAACGTTGTTCACAATCTCACAGTTGTTTCTACTTGATTATAAAGCAACAAACTGATCTTAGATAAACGGATATTAAAAACTTTTCAAGATCTTATATCCAGAAAGTCAAGTATGTTCGGTTAGAGGAGCACACGTATTTTTTAAATGAAGCTACACTATATAGAATATACGAATTTCTTATAGGATGAGATACGATACTCCAATTCAACTTCAACATTACTGAAAGAAAGGTAAATCCCTTCAGATCAATACTAGATGAAGACGCTGGAAACCATATTATTAGAACATAATTTTGCTATTTTGTTTATAAAAAAGAATAGGAGGAATGTTCTTAAAAGTTACAGAATTACCCATGGGCACTTTTAATATCTATGTCATTATTATCTATGAGACTCTTCTCATAGTTTTGATTTAGAACAAACTGATGTTGATCATGGTGATATATTAAATCCATTGTTAAAGCCCCTTTCACAATTGGCGCACGAGAAGAAACGACCAAATATTCGTGCGACCGAGAAAATTGGATATGAATCGTTAATTGTTGCTGAAATAATCGCATATGAAAAAAGTATTCGTACGAATTTCGCACGATCTAAGCAAGCGTTGTACGATGTAAACGCATTGAATCTTACGATATATCTTGCGTCTGTATGCGACTGTTGTACAATGAAAGCAACTGTTGAAAGATAATACGATAGGAACGCGCGAGAGACTAGATGATCGGACGATTGAACGTGCGCCAATGGGATTGGACGTGCGATTATGCGTTCCATGGAACGAATGATCGTGCGAGTCAGAGGGGGTATATACACCGCTCATATTCAGTAGACATAAATGATGCCGCCCAAGAAGATACAGGTACACTGTATGCAGCAGCATTTATTATTAAACCTCAATACGAATATTATATTATATCTGATTGGTCTAGAAAGTCACGTGACAGGGCGATGTCATAGGAATGAAAAAGCCGATATGAGCATACGATGTAGACAAATATGATTAAATCAAAAACATTAAATCATTATGATTCTCCTTATGTCTCAGAACCAACTTGACTATCTATGATTTATGAAAGAAAAGTGAGACAGTTACATGGGAAATCAAACAATCACGACGTTAATGTTGCGACTGTTGAAAAGTCAAACATTATTAGAAATCAACGTGTTTTGTGTAATCATATGTTGCTTGGTATAATAAAACGTTTATTGCATTAATGTTCAGGGAATATGAAGATTTATTCCATAGAAAAAACAAATTTCACTCGGGAAATATGATTTTTCTTGAGAGAATAAATCTTCATTCTTGTATTTCCTCACCATCATGCAATAAATGTATTTGTTATACTTTCATGTTAAATACTGAAATCTGATTGGTTAAGAAGCAGTTAATAATATTTACTATTACCCTCAGCGTTAGCAACGCACTTGGCAACGGGTAACATTAAAAAATGTTACATGCGCGAAAATTATGCGCGTACGGTTCGCTGTAGAATTCACGTTATTCCTATATAAAAGCAGTAAAATTTTCTTAAAAATTTTAAAAAAGACATTCAGTATAACAAAATAAATAGTGCCTGTTTGGGAGGATAACAGTTGAAATTGACACCCCTCGAAAACCATTGTCAACCTCCGCTTCGCGTCGGTTGACAATGGTTTTCTCGGGGTGTCAATTTCAACTGTTACCCTCCCAAACAGGCACTATTTATATAATTGTAAATTTTGTTCTGAAACAGAGATACTTGTACAGGGTATATATACTAGTAGCAAAGCATGGCATATGAGGCTGATAATTCGTGCAATGATAGTAAAACGTTGCAAGATTACATGAGACACGTTGAGCAACAGTCTCACGGTCGCAAAACAGACGCATAAACAACAGCGATTTATCTTACGCTCTTTATAAATCGTGTATCACTCTTGCGAGTACACAAAACGTTGTAAAACGTTCGTACTAATGTTCGTGCGTTGCACTGCGATAATTTGGATCGCATTCGGTCGCGTCTGAATAGTGTGCATGTCCACTATTCAGAGGAGACTTGATGCGACCAGTAAAACGTATGAAACGATTGCGAGAGCTCGTGCAGCGTAAGCGAGGGCTTGTGCAACGTATGCGAGATCTCGTGTGAATCTCAAAAATTTCGATCGCAAAGTGGTGTAAAGTGGTCGTGCGCCAATTGTGAAAGGGGCTTAAGAAACATCGAAATTAATTTACTTCATATACAACATTAAAAAAATACGAAGTTCTCTTGGCAAATAATTAAATGCGTTATCACCAAAAAAGGAGCACCACTAAGTACTTCACGTATAATAAATTATATCTGACACCTGAAATTTATTTATTTTACAACAATTAATAAACAAGTTCTACAACTTATATTGATATACATGTATCTCGTTTGCACGGATGTTAGCGCGGGGGGGGGGGGGGGGGGTCATTGATGTGGGAGGAAGCCGGAGTACCCACAGAAATCCCACGTGTCCATCAAATGAAAGACGCAATACTAGTAGTCTAGACAAGGCCAGGTCGTTTGTGGTCTGCCATGACATCAATAAATCAAGAAGGGAGCATGCTAGAGTTAAGAGACATATTCGGCAGCAAATTCACAGGCAGCAAACGAGTTGGAGTGTCAGACCTTTAGCAGTGGGCAAAGACTGACAAGACAGAGAGATAGAGTATGGTTCAAAGATAGATAAGAAGAGAGGTTTAAGAAGTCAGAAGATCACAGGCCGCAGAACATGGCGAGCAGGCAGCCCAGCTTCTACAAAGCATTATTTCATGGCCGAAACTATGGAAAAGTACCAATACAGGACTGTATTTCTTTTACAATCAGCATTTCTTTTACGACTATTGTATAATACCCTGCAATCAACAGTTAATCTTCAACAGTGAGGGTTAACCGATGAGCCTGCGTGTAAGCTGTGTGGAAAAACGGCGCCAAGACGAATATCTTATATTGGTAACACAATGACGATACAGGTTAATACACTACAAAAGGAGAGCTGGCACACGGAGTGGCAATAGACAAAAATTGCAAGAAAGAAGAATTCAAATAGCAGTAAGAAAACAAATGGTATCTACTTTAAGGAGAACAGGAAACCTTAAAATAGGAAGAAATACAAAAGGAAGAGTTAAACACATTGGTGACCAGGAACTGAGGGTGGACTTAGACAAAAACCCCGTCTTTCAGACCTCGTAGAAAAAACCTGGTGATCAAATATAGTTCTGTGGTCCTAATACGCACCAAAAGCACGCGGACCTGATCGCAGATGAAGCGGGATGATGTGTTGAAATACAAAAAATAACTACCGGTACATTATTTTCTATATTAATGTAAACATTGTAAATATTAGGTTTTTAGTTATTGAAGTATTACATATTTTGTCACTTTAAGAATTTGAATATACAGAGGGCTCAATTGGCTTACATTGGACAAGATGTGACTAAAAACTGATGTGACGGTTTATAATCAGAAGTAATACCAGAAGCTTCCAAAAACAAAAGTATTATTGAACTTGAATTAATCTTATTTTGATGTTTTCTGTCACTCTAGGGCTATCAAAACAAAGGGAAATACTCCCAAATATGGGCTTATCTTTCACTCCACATTCATTGGTCGGCCTGGAGCCAAAAATAAGGGAAGGATATCTAGATACCTAGCCAATAAGTGTTTCATTGCCTCTCGTATTGACTGCTTCTCAGGTAGTTTTGCTTAATTCAATGATTTATCACAGTGACTGTAACCCTATTTTTAATAAAAGTATTCACACGGTCATTGCGTTATTATGTCTCCCTTTTCCTATTCGAGGGCATATTGCTTTGCTGCTGTCTGTCAGTCGGTCGGTCTGTCCACCAATAGTTTCCGTTCATTTTCTTCGCAGAGGATGAACATATTGAAATGAAATTTGGTATACAGGTTTATCATGATAATATCAGGTCAAGGTCGATATTGGGCACTGGCGTCGGAAGCAAATTGAAAGGGGGGGGTGCTAGACTTATCCTCAGAAATATTGAGAGAGAAAAACCTAATTCCCAAAATCAAAAAAATCCTAATTCATAGGGGGGGGGGGGGGGGATAATCCTATACTTCTAAAACAAAAAATCTTTCTGGCCATAACTTTTTTCTAAAATCCTAATCCGCGGGGGGGGGGGGGGGGGGGGGGGAATATATATAGTTCCAATAATCAAAAAATCTTACCTACCAAATTTTCTTCTTTTCAAAAATAACGAAATTCCTAACCGGGGGGGGGGGGGGGGGGGGGGGGGTAGTATGCCTTTAACTCCAACTTCTCAATCTTTTTAACGTACATTACGGAACTGCGAAAAAAATGGAGGGGTGGGGGGGGCTGAACCTTCTATTATGCTATGTGCTTAATGGTTAGGTTTAACTTCTCAAAAAAAGTGGGGGAGGGGGGCTACTTAGCCCCCTAGCCCCCCCCCCCCCCCCCCTCCTGGTTCCAACGCCTATGTTGGGTACAATCGAGCAATTTTCGATAGAGTGATGGCCCTTGGACGTAGAAAAATTCCAGCTATTTGCAGTTTCTGCTCATTTTCTTTGCAGAGAGTGCACATATTGAAATGAAATTTGGTATACAGGTTTATCATGATAATATCCAGTCCAGTTCAATATAATGGGTATGATGGAGCAATTTTCGACAGAGTTATGGCTCTTGGACTTGGACAAATTCTAGTAATTTGCTCATTTTCTTGGCAGAGGATGAACATATAGAAATGAAATTTGGTTTACAGGTTTATCATGATAATATTTAGGTCAAGGTAAATATTGGGAACGATCAAGCAATTTTCGACAGAGTTATGGCCGTTGGACGTAGAAATATTCCAATTATTTGCAGTTTCTGCTCATTTTCTTGGCAGAGGATGAACATATTGAAATGAAATTTGGTATACAGATTTATCATGATAATATCTAGGTCAAGTTCGATATTGGGTACGATCAAGCAATTTTCGAAAGAGTTATGGCTCTTGGACGCAGAAAAATTCCAGTTATTTGCGGTTTCTACGCAGAGGGTACACATTTTGAAATGAAATTTGGTATACAGGTTTATGTAAATTATATCTAAGTCGAGTTCGATTTTAGGTATGATAAAGCAATTTTCGACAGAGTTATGCCCCTTGGACTTAGAAAAATTCCAAATATTTGCAGTTTCGTTCATTTTCTGTGTGGATGTTTCCAAGGGAGGGGGCATAATGTTTCACAAACATCTCTTGTTTTCTTTCGGCATTTTTCCCTGGTATTTATATACATGCAACAGTCTTGCTTAGATTGAGTGTTATTCTTATACATGTATCAATTGCTATATTTAGTTTAAACAAAATGTCATACTTAATATATCAATTGCTGTATAAATTAAATATTTAAGATAAATGATATTATTTGAAAACAATTCCGTGTAGAAACTACATATACTGTTGATGAATACAAAAAGAAATGTATATGGGGTCATAAAGGTAGTTGCAAACAGTGTATGATTCATATATTTTATATTGTGAAGAAATTCCAACAAGAAGTGTTTGGGGACCATCTGAAACAACAAGTGGAGGACCGTCTGAAATTCCTTGACACGTACTGGGGAAGTACCACAGAAAAATATTGATGTCATGAAGGAGGCAGTGCAGGAGGCAAGTATTAGACAGGGTTGATCAAAAAAAAAATTGAGGTTTTCACCATCTCAACAGCATTTGGTTATTAATTGAAATACAGGCCGCAGACATGGATGAACATTTGATTTTGATGTACATTTGACTTTGATGAATATTTGTTTTGTCAATCGACTCAACAATGAAATCCATGAAAATTGGTGCTATTAGTGAGTACATGTATAAATGATGAAAACGCTGTTACTTCAAATAATGTTTAGTGAAGACATATTTGTTTTATTTTATTACAGGCAACTGTTGTTCAAGCCAAAGTGGCCAAGAAAGAGAAAAAGAAGAAGAAGAAAGAAAAGAAAATTTCCTCTGCCAATGATGATACCCTGGATACTACACAGGAAGCAGACACCACTCAAGAAATGGATGTCTCACAGACAGAGGAGCCAAAGAAGAAGAAGAAGAAAGCGAAGAGAAAATCAGAGGGAGAGGGTATGGACACCACCCAGGAGATGGATACCACCCAGGAAGAGGAGCCTCCCAAGAAGAAGAAGAAGAAGACTAAGGTGGAGGCTGAGGAGGTTGATGAACCTGAAGAAGACCTGTCAAAGAAGAAGAAAAAGAAGAAGAAGAATAAGGAGTAATGGTTGAAGGGGAATGCAAAATTATCTGAAAATTTGCCACATACAATAAGAATCCCCCACACACATGTACAGTGTACAAGTATTTACTAGTGTTTCATTTATAACAAATTTTAATGTAATTCGTAAATAAGTGAACAACTGGTATCAATTCTCAGTTTATTGCAAAATATTTTACACAAACATGGAATTCTCTTCTGTTAAAATGCTGGAATGAAAAACAGATACATTTATTGCATATAATAGAGTAATATTTTAATAAAACTGACAGAAAATCATCAGTAGAGTTTTGTTTGTCTTATTGTAATGTTAAAAGATGTGTTCTTTTAACTGTCTGGTGTCTTCCATACAGAGTAAGCATTGATTTATCACTGCATGCTGGTCTGATTAAGGTTTTGTATATTCGAGTTTTAGTTGAAATTCATTTATTCCCCAAAGCCATTGTATGACATACTAGTATATAAATGGATTCACACACACACACACATACACAGAGGGAGATATAGATATATATATATATATATATATATATATATATATATATATATATATATATATATATATATATATATATATATATATATATATATATTTATCTCTGAGAAGAGACATGATAATTTTCAAAATATATATAGTTATCTCTGAGAAGAGACATGATAATTTTCAAAATTTTCCAAAATGTCAAAGTGATCAGAAGTTGCAAGAATATCAGGTCATAAAATGCTTACTTTTTGTTTTTCAAAGATAGAAATTGATAAATTGAAAATTTGTGTTTGAATTCAAACTAAATCGGGTGAAAGTTGCATTCCAGTCTGCTTTCCGTCTGATTTTGACAGACTACCGTTACAATTTCATTATGAGATAACTATAAATATAAATAAATATAGATAAATATAAATAAATCTAAAATGGAGCAATTCCTATCTAGCAATTTTTGGGAGTTGATTTTAATCAACTCCCCTATGCAGTCACTCTGGCAAACCGAAAGTGAAACAGTGTTTGGACCTAAGCACAAATCATCACCGCTGACAAGACTTAGTTCTTGAAAATAATAGAAAAAATCAAATTAATGTATGCTGAAGCATTGTTTTTCAAGGAAACTTATCAATAAACACTTTGAAAATAGTCAGATTTTATAAAATACGAACAACTAAGATATATCTCATGTATTCCTACGCCAGAGTTTAATATAGCCTCGTTCAACCAGACGCTCGGCTGTCTCTGTAAATCTCCGACAAGCAGAAAGGCTCTCTTGCTTGTCGGAGATTAACGGAGACAGTCGAGCGTCTGGTTGAACGAGACTAGAGTTCGATATCAATTAGTGCTTGGATCCATAAAATTTTTAGAATTGCTTAGATTACTTAATATACATAGTTTGTAATCTAGCTTTAAATATTACACAACATGATTCATATGATGATTCTCGGAATTCTTGTCGAAAAAGTCTAAAATTCATATAATAAAAAAGTGCGTAATTCAAATACAGACTAGAATCTAATTGCCATGCAAAATAAGTTGATTTCAAAATAAATGATAATCGATAAAATCAACTTCCGTCAGTACTTCAGTACTTTGATTCATATTTGAAATAGATCGAAATTAATGATTAGCATTTTTAGTGACAAAGTCTATTGTGATATTTTTCTAACAGGAAATTGTAACTACATGTAATTTCATTCCTAAAGTCAATAGGAAATTAAAATAAGCACTTGAAACTTTTCGGATTATCAAGCTATCTTCTAATCAGGAAACACTCATTTAGGGAGTGTTGGTTAAGTAGAAAATGCATCATTTTTGTCTATATTGAGAAACATTTCGGATAAATATGTACCGTGGATAAAGCCAAAAATGTACTCACGAGATGATACAAGTATAAAAAAAACCTTTACACGAAAATAGTTTGCTCTTTAGAAATTGTTTTAGGAACTTTATCTTTTAAGATGGTATATGGAACACCTTGAGATATCAATATGGATGAACGTTTATCAGTCATCATATTAAAAAATATGATATAGTATTGCACACGAGCATATCTCTCTCTCTCTCTCTCTCTCTCTCTCTCTCTCTCTCTTTCTCTCTCTCTCTCTCTCTCTCTCTCTCTCTCTCTCAAACTGCTGACAGGTACAGCTGCTTGGAATAAGTACGTTCACTCATCGTTAAAAACTCATTCCCAGGGTCTTGTGTACTATTCTTGGGGGATCCAACAATCTCAACGTACTTTGGCAGGGTTCTGTCCTGTGTCATCGCATCTTCCGCCTGTAAATGAACGTTGATGTTTGATTGACACGGAAGTGGATCATTGTTTTTCATGTGGATATGTTCAGTATAATTATCAATTTCAGTGTAATGGGAATCTCTCTGTCCAGGTTTTGTGTTTACCTGAGACAAGTCGTCTACCCCCGGGGGCTGGTCTGCATTGATGACGTCATATGAATTCAAATTTACTCCCGTGGTGCTTTGGGTTCTAAGTGTGTTTTTGTTGAAACATTTCGATCGAATCTGTGTTCCAACAAAGACAGCGAACAATACAATGAACAAACCACAGAGCACAAATATTCCGATCAGCGTGATCTTTTGTAAGGTGGCCGTGTCATTTTGTGAATCACTGTTTGCAAGGGACTTCCGATTTCCCGTACTTGTTGGTAAGGTTACGCCAACAGCTACGTTTTCTGTTTTGGTTGTTACGCTTGAACCAAATTTTGTAACGTCAATTTCTGTTGTCCTGATACCACCTGCATTAGTTGAAATTGAATGGGTTAACTTACAACATAGAAAATTTATAAATGAACGAGGTTTTTGGATGTATATAACAATTATCTACGTATCAAAGTAACAAAACCTTCAGTTGTTGACATTTTTGTTGTTATTTCTATTGTTGTTGTTGTTGTCAGTAGGACACAACCAAAAGATGGGTGACAGGTTTCACCTCCTTTGCAAGCACATGTTAACTGACATTCTTTTCCGTAGTAAGGAGGAACACAAGATACAGCACAGTTTGGACCCTGAGAGCCTGCTGGGCAACCTGAAAGTATTGAATTACCAGTATAATCTGTAACTTAAATAAACAATGGTTAATATTATTTTTGATTAGGTGAATATTTTCTTAAAACATTGAGATAAATTTCAGTCTTCATTCAAGGCTGAATTTGAGTCTCTTATAGAATCAATTGTACGCATTAATATTTCTGCCGAGGTTCACCGTTCAAACATGAACCTCTCTGGTTAAGTCCTGTAACTTGTACTTAACTTGTACTTACCGACGCAACTGTTCTGTTCATCGTTCCATACAGAGTCTGGACAACAAATTAAGCTGGGGAAACTGAAGAACAGCGAAGAACAATGAGAGACAAAGAGACGAGGTGGGGGAGGGGTGTCAAGGCATAACAATTCTTTGAAATAACAATCTTTGCATAAATTGGCAATGTTTAAAATGAAAACCGACATAGTTGATTATCTTTTTCCGTGGTTACGACGTATTATTGCGTTCAGTTTCAATTTTAAGATGACGAAGGACCACTAGTACATGTAGTGTATTTAAGTTTAGTTTAGCTAGCTTACTTTATAGTTTTGCTTTTGCTATGAGTTTGCTTTTTACTTGTCATGTTTTTGTGCATATGTTGGGGTTGAAATACATTAATTGTAATATTGTAAGAAGACGCGATCAATGCCATACTTAAAAACAAGACATTTCGGGAAACAATGTCAAGTTTTATCCGTTTAACGATCTGAATTTTTTAACACATTCCCATCATATCTTGGCCCCGTTTCACATATTCTTCTTTAATGCATTCAGCATAAACAGTTCATTTTCATGGCTGGTCTGCATTTCTTTGTTTCAATACAAGTTTCATTTTATAAACAAACATTTGAACATACATTGTCATCAGTAGTTTCCACCGAGACAAAGCTCTAATGAGAACAAGAAAATTTATATACTTATTAATTATATGATACATGTATTATTATGCAATTTACTGAAGGACAAACACAACTCTGGTCTGCTCCCCTCGGTTGATTTTAAAACAGAATTAGATTCTGTGTCATGGTCTTTTATTCAGAAATCATGTACCAACACATTTTAATTTGGGTGAATCCATTAGAAAGTGGGTTAGTTTATTTCATTTAAACATAACATCAGCTGTGAATCAGGAAGGAAACACATCAGCAACTTTTTGCTTGTATTGTGGATGTCGCCAAGATGATCTATTATCAGTTATCACCGTATCTGTTTTAATCTGTGCTGAAATCCTGGCTATTAAAAAATTGTAAAAACACGGATGTCAAAGGTATCATTTTATTGATGGCATAAAAATCTCAGTGCTTGCTGATGAAACCTCAGTGATATTGGATAGCAGTGAAAAATCTTTACAATCAAGTTTGAATATTTGAGATTTTGCAAAAACATCAGACCTATCAGCCTTCATATAAACTAATATAAAACAAAAGTTTTGTTTGGATAGAATGCAAAAAACATTGTTATGATATTAAATGTACAAATGAAGCTCTGGAGTGGGGCAAAAACACTTTTAAAATTGCTTGGCGTAGATAATATGACAATAATCTGCAAAATATTTTTGATCTGAATTTTAGATTAAAGTTCGACAATATTAAAAAAAAAACCACAATGAGACATTGGAAACGTAGAAACCGCACACCATTGGGTTGTTTAACATTTTTGAAAACTGCCAACCTTAAACCACATTTTTGCATGCCACACTTTCTAATCCGTCTGATTCATAGCTGAAAGATTTAGATTTTAAATTCTATCCATTCGTAATGGGAAGTAACCACATTCGATCAAAAAAAGGGTATCTTTCCTAAGGATTTTAAAGAATAATGATAGTTTTAAGATTATTAGCATCAAAGCATGTATTGAGTCATCGAAACTAAAAACTTCTGCACTTACCTTGGGCATTCTGTGTTAACTCCATAGGTAAAAATTAAAAATATTAAACCGTTTATACAAGATTTATCAATCATTTTAGTCTGGATTCTTATTATTCTTCCGCATTTCAACATCCCATTGTTGGGTGGATACATGTATTAAGCCAAGCGACCGTCGATTTTAAAGAATTTGAAGTGATTTCAAGTTCGAAGTGCATGCAAATTGATAGGCCAAATCCAGGAAATATAAACACCGGAATATATAAATTAAAAATAATTGATTTAAAAAGTGTTACTACATGTACTGGAAATACATAGTTCGTAAAGCCAAACAAAATTAATTTTCAAACTCTTTTCCAGGAATTGTATTCTGTCACCTTAACAAAGCATGCGTCAAGCTTAACAAATAAAGAAAATGCACTTTTACCTGCTCCCATAGGCGATTTGGCTGTTTCTTTTAGCTAAAGTACTGATGTACTTTAACAGTATTTTAATGAATTTTACTCACTTTGTACAATCAATACATTAATTTGCGAACATTGAAGAAAAAATTACACAATTGTATTTTTCTGCAATGTCGCCACCTTCATATCCCGCATGAACCACCAAAGAAAGCATTTTATTGTTTAAATATTTACATCCTCCAAGTATTATTCCCTCTATTTCTTGCGGAAACTTATAGTTAGTTCATAGCTCTATAGAAACAGCCAGACTGAAATCTACACGCCCTCTTCGTCGATCTACAGCGGCTGAAACTGACAAGAAACTAACAGGACTGAAATTGGCACACCTTGTTTATGGTCAAAATTAAACCTACAGCGACCTAAGAAAAATCATGGACTGCACGAAATAATCATGATTATGTCAGACTCAGAGTATCCCAGGAGACGATTTGGCTGTTTCTTTTAGCTAACGTACTTAATTACGCACATTAACAGTTATTAAGTGGATTTTATTTACTTTTTAAATTCAACTTATTAATTAGTTAAAAGAAAGATGTTAATGTAAACAATAAAATGCTTTCTAAAGTCTGATTGTTTAAGTCTGTACCGTTTTTGAGATCTCATGGAAACAAGAGTTTTTTTTGTCACGGGACAGGAAATGGAAAAACGGAAGTGCTCAATGAAAAGAAAGTTAGTATTTACTTTAAATTTGCCAAGCTAAATAAAAATGTCAAAGAATAGCAGTTAAACTCATTAACAATTTGATTTATTTGAACTCTTCCAGTGAGGACCAGAAGTAACGGTCGACAAAATGAAGCTGTTGAACACATCTTCATTCCAATGTCTATCATCCATGAAAGTTTCGTGTTTTAATCACTTATAATTTTTGAGATCTCATGGGAACAAAATTTGTTAAAAAAGCTATCTGAGATAATTGAGATATCCCACCGGATGTAGAATGTTTTAGTTTATTTAACATCGCATATATAGATAACATATGTCAGGATTTATACTATCATATTCATTTTATGTAAAATAAATTAGATACTTAAATAAATAATTTTGAAGTACTTCCGGTAACGACGGAAGTTACGACGAACAAAACAGAATAGTTTAAACACATCTACAACTATAGGTCTATCATCTATAGTGTGGATGTCCAAGTGTTTGTCGTTTCTGAGATCTCGACCTGCCCCCCCCCCCCCCCCCCCCCCCCCCCGATGCTACGTGCCTGTAAACAGATGCTGTACAATGATAATTTCTACATTATCCTGTTTACAATGACAATCTGTGCAATAACATATATTAACCTTCAATAAACTTATAAATATGGCACGCCAAATTCACAAAAATGAACAAAACGTAGTTTCACATTTGAATAAATTAGGTTTATCGACCGTTAACCGCAAACCATAGTAAACGATTTGTTAACTATAGCTTTCATCTGTAAAACTATATTTAACGGTTGTAAACTATAGTTTACGAATGATACAATCTATTAGATTTTGCTGGTAAATATAGATTCACATCTGTAAACTATAATTTACATTCGTTTAGTATAGTTAAGGGCATCGTCGGTGACCCACGTGTGATTCACATCGATTCTCTCCATCATCACAGGAAACTTGTGGAATCAAAACCGTGGTTTGCGACGATGAGTTAAGAGTTTTTCATCCTAGTTTCACAATCGTAAAACTATATTTATCAGGTAAACGTTGAAAACGAAAGACCTTAATGAGACGCATGTTCTCAAGAACCACTTGGCTAATTTCAACCAAACTTGGCACAAAGCATCATTAGGCAAGCAATCTAATTAAAATTAGACTCTTTAGGGGATTCAAATTTGTGAAAATTAAGGATCACGCCCTTTTACAAGGGGAAATAATTAGGAATTATTGAAAATTTTTGAGAATTTTTCAAAACTTTTCTTCTCAAGAACCACAAGACAAGGAAAGCTTAAACTTGTGAGGAAGCATCCTCAGGTAGTGTAGATTCAAAATCATGACCCTCGGGGGTAGTATGGGGCCACAATGGGGGGTCGAATTTATACCTAGGAATATATAGGGTAAATCTTTAAAAAATCTTCTTCTCAGACTCTGTTAGGCCAGGAAAGCTGAAACTTATGTGGAAGCATCTTCAGGTAGAGTAGATTTAAAGTTGGGAAAATCCTGACCCTCGGGGGAAGGTTGGGGCCACAATGGGGGTCGATTTTTACATAGAAATATATAGGGTAAATCTTTAAAAATCTTCTCAAGAACCATTTGGCTAGGAAAGCTGAAACTTATGTGAAAGCATTCTCAGGTAGTGTAGATTCAAAGTTGGGAAAATCATGACCCCTGGGGTTAGGATGGGGCCACAATGGGGGATTGAGTTTTAACATAGTTATATATAGAGTAAATCTTCAAAAATCTTCTTCTCAGAAACCTTTAGGCCAGGAAAACTGAAACTTGTCTGGAAGCATCCTCAGGTACTGTAGATTCAAAGTTGTGAAAACCATGACCCCCGGGGGTAGGGTGGGGCCACAATGGGGGTCGAGTTTTTACATAGGAATATATAGAGTAAATCTTTAATACCCTTTAATTTAAAAAAAAATTGTGTAGAAAAGCTGTAACTTTAGTGAAAGCAACTTCAAAAAGTGTAGATTTAAATTTGTTCAAATCAAAATATTTAGGAGTAGGGTGGGGCCACATTGGGGATCCAGTTGTACAAAGGAAAACATTTCAATTATTCACAAAAACTGAAATGTTATTATATATGCTTTTACTTATATGCAAGCATTTTTACATATTGTCGATTCTTTAAAATGGTTTAAACTTTGGCCCTAGACGATTATTGGGCCTCACAAGGGGTTCAGAGTTTGATTTAACGTTAAAATATAAGAATTTTTGTTAAGAAGCGTTACCGTCGGGATTTTTTAAATTTCTAGACACCCGTGACGTACATGTAACAATAAAGTAAAAGCACGAGCTACTAAAAACGAATTTACCAAAACAGCAGCATTTTTGAAAGGTCGTAACATTTGTTATATAAAGTTTTTATCTAAATGCATATATTCGATCATCGATCATAACACACACACAGAACACACACAGATAGATATATATATATATATATATATATATATATATATATATATATATATATATATATATATATATATATATATATATATATATATATATATATATATATAATACAATGCCTGTTACCTGCTTTATTTCACAAAGATACAAATAAGTTATTTCTTTCAGGCACGAACATCGTTTTTGAAACGGGCAAACTCATCTAAAAAAATCTTGAGAAGCCAAAAAAAAAATGTTAAACCCCCAAAATCTTGAAAATTCTAATCCGTGGGTTGGAGGTTGGAGGGCTGGGGGCTGGGGGCTGGGGGAGGTATATATGCAGTATTCCTTTACCTACCTTTAATTTCTCTCTTGATTTCTTTAATATTTTCTCTTCCATTTCTTATATGCTCCCCAAAAACTTCACTCTGATTCAATTCTTTAAAAAAAAAAAAAGTTTGCTGCGATAAAAGGGGGAAGGCTCCCCTCCCCACACGATGCTACATTCATGTCTTAATCGGCAGAGTGTTTTTCATTTTCTATATAGGAAAAAACAAATTTTGGTAATAATTTCTTGTACAATGATTTATAAGCAATTTATTATACATGAGTTTATTGATATTGAACGAAATATTTGGTCAGGGTGTATGTGCGGATCTAGAGGAGAGGGGGATGGGTCCGGATCCCACCTGAAAAATTAAATTTGCATAATAAATTTATCTATCGAAAATAGGCCTGGAACCCCCCCCCCCCCCAGCAAACATAGATATCTCCAGGACCCTCCCCCATCCTCCAAAAAAGTTCTGGACCCGCTCATGTTCGTTTTAAATGTAATGAAGACTAATCCAGTAATAATTGAGATTGAAAACGTCATATAAATTCGTCTGTAATATTTGCATTCCTAAAGGGTAAATTCTATAATATGAATATTCGTAAAGCAGTAAAGTGAACCTGATTTAATTAAACAGGAATTTCTTATTTTTCTCGAAGGTACTTTATACAGTGGAAATACAACCGCCGATATCGGGAAGAAAAATTGTAAATTTGAAATTAAAATTTTTCTGCAATGATCGCTACATGTACCTTCAGAACCCGCATGAATCATCAAAAAAAGCATTTTATTGTTTATATTTAAAACATCTTTCTTTTAACTAATTAATAAATGAATTATGAAAAGTTAGTAAAATTCGCTTAATTACTGCCAATGTACATAGGTACGTTAGCTAAAAGAAACAGCCAAATCGTCTCCTGTGAGACTGAGTCTTACATCATGATTATTTCGTGCAGTGGTCTGGCTGTTTCAGTAGAGCTATGAATTAACTATAAATTTCCGTAAGAAATAGATCGAGGGAATAATACTTGGTAGATGTAAATATAGAAAATTGAACGTCGCAGATTTCCAATGCAAATATAATGGGAAATAAACACTGAATGTAAATATTTTCGAATTAATCTTTTAAATGTTTAATTAACAAACTGAACGATATCCTTTAAATTCAAAGATATTTCAGGCTGCCTAATCAGGCATATATGTACATGAATTCGCTTTTAAGAGGCAAGCATATATTTATCAAATTAAAGTATTATCATTAAAAGACTTTGAAATGGGAATTTAAAAAGTGTCGATATAAGCGCCTCAATTTCCATGCGTGCTGCACCTTCACTATTTTTGCAGTTTTATCATGATCAAAATCCTTGCTTGTCAAGGTTTTATTAATAAACGTCTTTATAATTTGAAATTTATATATTGATGGGATAAAGCACTGCTTTTATAAGATTAACATCCGTTACTGTGATTTCAACCCCCCCCCCCCCCCATGCAAAGAATCTGCGGTAGATTTGTAAATACAAAAGGTATGTGGGAATAATTTTCATGAAAAGTATCTTAAATGATGTTCTTTTGGAAAACCAAATTATTAAAACAATCTGGCAAACTTAATTTTTTAACAACGTAACCAGTGTAATGGAGTAGGAGATCTGAAAATGACCGAGAATCATTAGCCTATATATGATACAGGAAGTCTGTACTTTCGTTTTTGATATTTTTTTCTGCCATCAGCATGGTCTCATGATGATGATCGTGATGATGGTCGCTGTGGCCTGGAATATCTTACTCCCGCTTTTGTTAATGTTCGTAATTATCTGGCCAAAGGTATGTTATGCAATCATAATATTAATAAATAACAATTATTTTTATTGGGTTTAATTTAAACAAACTGATCGCCGAAATGGCGATGTAGATCTATACTCTGTCCCGAGTTTTTGCTTCCTCCACTTTTTGCTTGATATTTCAATAATAGTAAATACCTTTGTGCTCAAACTAAGTTCATCCACTAATATAAAAATGTCCAGATTATCTGTTTTGAAACGCCCCCTCTACCACTTCAGGTTTCAATACACATCCCGAAATTGAAAGTCTACGGAGATTTTGTATTGCAACAGCCATTAATAAGCCCGGATGATAATGCTAAAAAATTGTGCGATGTATTCCGAGTGTATTCCGAATGGAGAAAAGATGTAAACATTCCCCATTATAAATCTCCGTAAGGAATCGATCTGTTTTCGTTCCTGTGAATTTTTCTGAGTGGAAAGGGATAATTGTTCAATGAAGATATCTTAGACGTACATGTGGAAAAAGGTCGATAACTTGTGTTGTGTATAAGCTATCACCATTCAGTTTTATGAATATAGGGTAGGGCTATCAAAATATATAAAAAATATATTTGATAATGAAATGTTTTATATGCAAAACCTTTGCCAGAATAAGCTATGGTCATAAAAATCAGGTGCCGGAATGAGGTAGTCATCTTCATAAAACGCTTTTTTAAAAATATCTCAAAAAGTTTTTAACCTTTTTTCATTCAGACAGATTCTTTTAAATTTAACATACTGACATTGTTGGTGGTTTTCAAAATTAATAAAGTCAAAATATCATTCAATATAATCAATTATCTAAAATTGCTTTGTCTAAGTTAGTAGGACAGTACCAATATTCAAAGGGCAACTACTCTAATCTAAAGAATTTTAAAGGGTAACTACTCCAAATATTTTAAGAACTTACGGCATGCGATTTCTGTGTTAGATAATACAAAATGTTGAAATGAGTAGAAAAAACATCGCCCAATGACGTCCATATTGCCTAATATTAATTCTCACTGTACAAACATAGACAATACTAGAATATATGTTCCTCTGTGACAGGAAGGCCATGGAGTGTTACGTTGCCCTCTGCCTTCGGGTGACTTAAAACACTTCAGAGCTTTCCTGTCACCTTGGGGCAAATTTTCTGGTTTGTCACTCTCAATGCCATTATTTACAGTACCAACCAGACCCAACCTAACACCAAAGCAGAACCCAACTAAACCCTGGATTTGGGTCAACTCGGGATTTACTTTGGTATTTTTTTGGGGTCCACTCTATGCATTGAAGTGTGAAGCAGACCCTCTTTTATCTTACCATCTTACTGCCGGTAAGTCCCTCCCCTTGTATATTCAAAATACACATGTCGTGTCTGCTTTCATGTGTATACTTCTGATCAGGGTTACTCTCTGTGTCCACTCTGGGTCTACTCTGCGCTTACTTTGAGCAAACCTGGAGTAAACCCTGAGAAGACCCCAAAAGTAAACCCAGGGTTTAGTTGGGGTCTAACTTTCTGTTAGGTTGGGTCTGATCAGTACTGTTTGTATAATTTTAATGTATTGCTTCAATATAATACACAGGTGCCTATAATCAAAATATGTACTCCCACTTTCAGGGACTTTCAAATGCCCAAATTTGTTCAAAGTCAGCAGAGACAGTATGTCGTGTTCAAAAATGTCCAGCAAACCAAATAGAGTGGGATAAGGCAGCACGAAGAAAGGACTGTTCAGAGATACAGAAGTATAACAACTGTGCAAAAGTGGAATACCATTGTTTGGTGAATGAATTTAGGAATGAAACCATTGAGGTGTGCACAGTATTGAGGCATTTACAAGGTATATACAGTCAAAACAAATTATACAAATTAAATCCGCAATGTTCAATTTCCCGTGAATACACTTAGCCAGTTCATGCGCCATGAGCACAAATATAAACATCATCAAGTGTTTTGAGTATATTTATTATTGTAAGATAAAACATTCAAACTTTCATTACCAATTTAATATGTACATGTACTTATAAATAATAATCGTTAAATTATATTTTTGCGTTAATAAAAAAAATGATTTTTCTCTGCAAAGCTTTAGGGACTATATTTTTGGTTCCGAAAGTGAACTAAATATAATGTTAATATGGCTGTTCCATGTATGTTTCTTATCACTGACTAAGAGTCTGTATAATGGCTTTAAAGCGATGATGCACAAATACTTCATACAAATAAAATAAACAGCAATGTGAATATAAATATGAATATAAACATGCAACGAATGTTTATGAGGGCCCTGCTCTGCAGGCGCCTTATAGTGATCAGTCTGTCCATCTGTCTGTTCATTAGCCCCTCCATCTTTCTATCCCTCTGCCCATCTATCCATCCAAGATGTCTTGTCCAGAGCATATTTTCTCACCCCTTGGTTTAATCTTGCTCATTTTCACCCACAGAGTGCCATTGGGTGAGGGATGTGCAGTGACCTTGAACCATGTTTTTTGGTCTAAGGTTAACGTCATAGCAGAATTATATATAAAATCCTTGTCCAGGGCATATCTTTTCTCCCCTTGGCCCAATCTGGCTTATACTTCACTCACAGAGTGTCTATGGTTAAAGGGTGAGCAGTGATCTTGAATGAAGTTTGTAGGTCAGGGGTCAAGGTAATATCGGTACACGCAATTATCCTTATTTTCATAGCATATATACTTTCCACTTAGCCCTGTTTGGCTTATACTTCACATAAACAGAGCTTTTGAGTGAAAGGTGTGTTGTGATTTTGAACCAATTTTCAAGGTCAAATGTGAAGGTCATAGCAGAATTAAATGAAAAATCCTTGTCCTGAGCATATCTTCTCTCCCTTTGCACCCACATAGTGCCTTTGATCAAAGGTTATGCAGTGACCTTGAATGATGTTTGTATGTCAAGTGTCAAGGTCATATCAGATTACTAAAAAATCAGAGCATATATATATATATATATATATATATATATATATATATATATATATATATATATATATATATATATATATATATATAATATACACACAAACACACATACACACACACACACACACACTCTCCACTATTCCTTATTTGGCTAATACTTTACTAAAACAGAGATTTTTGGTTAATGACATGCAGTGACCTTGAACCAAGCCAATGTGAATGTCTTAGTAGATCTCTTTATAATCAGTTCCAACAGTAGATTATTTCCCATTTGCTTAATCTTGCTCAGATTGAACAAAAATGCCTGTATGTGAGGGGTAATGAGATTGAATAACTGTAAAAGTGGTTATTTATGCATGGGGGAATTTACACTATTTACGTGGTGACTTTAAAAACGCGTAAAATACCCCCCGTGTGTATGGTAAAAAAAAATAAATTTTAGAGTTGAAATAATGCAAACACTTATTTAATACCCACGCTTATTGTATGAGTATTGAAAATTAAAAATGTGTACTTTACCACCAGTGGAAATATCCATCTTTATAGTAGAAGTTCTATGCCAGCTGGAAAATTTCTAAGTATTAGGTCAAGGTCAAAGCAAAATTCTCTGAAATTCTTTTCATCCTACTGTCCACTATTTAAGTGGGGCCCTTTGAGATGGTCACCATCTCAATGTTGTATACTGGCACTGTACCAGTTATCGGCTAAAATTTAACGTTTTCTTTTCATATTCCTTATTTCTTAATATTTTTTAATAAAACTTGAATACTTTAAATAGTGAACTCCTTATTTATCAATTTATTAGATTATATCATTATGTAGAACCCAAAACATCTTGTTTTGTGCGTTTTAGCACGCCACAAATTTGCCTAGTTTTCACGATTTACTGTACCAGTGATCGGCTTCGTGATAATAACATATTAATCCCTGTACATGTTGATTTTATACTCTTTGAAATGTAATTTGAATTATACCCCTTGTGGGGTCAGACTAAAGTCGTCGGGGTTATGATACATTATAAACAAAACTCATTAACTTATATGTTTATTATCATACGGTAATACACAAAATCGTAGACTATTCAATATACTCAATTGTGCAATCAGGCGTTCAACTGCGCTACGAATCTCTTCGAAATAAGTGAATTCCTTTTGTTTATACATGTTATATGAATTGATATTATATGTCAAGTCAAAGAAGGGATATACCCCGGTAATAACGTATCACAAAGAGGTAATGTTCTTTTTTAGCTCACCTGTCGTCCGTCCGTCTGTCCGTCCGTCCGTCTGTCCGTCTGTCTGTAAACTTTTCACATTTTCAACATCTTCTCAAGAACCACTGGGCCAATTTCAACCAAACTTGGCACAAAGCATTCTTAGCCTAAGGGGATTTAAAGTTGTGAAAATAAAGGACCACGCCCTTTTGCAAAGGGAGATAATTAGGAATTTATGAAAATTTTCGAGAAATTTTCAAAAATCTTCTTCTCATGAACCATAAGACCAGGAAAGCTGAAACTTGTGTGGAAGCATCTTCAGGTAGTGTAGATTCTAATTTGTGAAATTCATGACCCACGGGGGTAGGGTGGGGCCACAATAGGGGGGGTCAAATTTTTACATAGGAATATACAGAGTAAATCTTTAAAAATCTTCTTCTCATGAACCATAAGACCAGGAAAGCTGAAACTTGTGTGGAAGCATCTTCAGGTAGTGTAGATTCTAATTTGTGAAATTCATGACCCCCGGGGGTAGGGTGGGGCCACAATAGGGGGGGTCAAATTTTTACATAGGAATATACAGAGTAAATCTTTAAAAATCTTCTTCTCATGAACCATAAGACCAGGAAAGCTGAAACTTGTGTGGAAGCATCTTCAGGTAGTGTAGATTCTAATTTGTGAAATTCATGACCCCCGGGGGTAGGGTGGGGCCACAATAGGGGGGGTCAAATTTTTACATAGGAATATACAGAGTAAATCTTTAAAAATCTTCTTCTCATGAACCATAAGACCAGGAAAGCTGAAACTTGTGTGGAAGCATCCTCAGGTAGTGTAGATTCTAATTTGTGAAATTCATGACCCCCGGGGGTAGGGTGGGGCCACAATGGGGGGTCGAAATTTAACATAGGAATATATAGAGTAAATCTTTAAAAATCTTCTTCTCATGAACCATAAGACCAGGAAATCTGAAACTTGTGTGGCAGCATCCTCAGGTAGTGTAAATTCTAATTTGTGAAATTCATGACTCCCGGGGGTAGGGTGGGGCCACAATGGAAGGTCGAAGTTTTACATAGGAATATACAGAGTAAATCTTTAAAAATCTTCTTCTCATGAACCATAAGACCAGGAAAGCTGAAACTTGTGTGGAAGCATCCTCAGGTAGTGTAGATTCATTGTTGTGGAAATCATGACCCCGGGGGGTAGGGTGGGGCCACAATTGGGGGTCGAAATTTAACATAGGAATATATAGAGTAATCTTTAAAAATCTCCTTCTCATGAACCATAAGACCAGGAAAGCTGAAACTTGTGTGGAAGCATCCTCAGGTAGTGTAGATTCTAATTTGTGAAATTCATGACCCCCGGGGGTAGGGTGGGGCCACAATGGGGGGTCGAAATTTAACATAGGAATATATAGAGTAAATCTTTAAAAATCTTCTTCTCATGAACCATAAGACCAGGAAATCTGAAACTTGTGTGGCAGCATCCTCAGGTAGTGTAAATTCTAATTTGTGAAATTCATGACTCCCGGGGGTAGGGTGGGGCCACAATGGAAGGTCGAAGTTTTACATAGGAATATACAGAGTAAATCTTTAAAAATCTTCTTCTCATGAACCATAAGACCAGGAAAGCTGAAACTTGTGTGGAAGCATCCTCAGGTAGTGTAGATTCATTGTTGTGGAAATCATGACCCCGGGGGGTAGGGTGGGGCCACAATTGGGGGTCGAAATTTAACATAGGAATATATAGAGTAATCTTTAAAAATCTCCTTCTCATGAACCATAAGACCAGGAAAGCTGAAACTTGTGTGGAAGCATCCTCAGGTAGTGTAGATTCATAGTTGTGAAAATCATGATCCCTGGGAGTAGGGTTGGGCCACAATGGGGTGTCAAAGTTTAACATAGGAATATATAAAGTAAATCTTTAAAAATCTTCTTCTCAGAAACTAATCAGCCAGGAAAGCTGAAACTTGTGTGGAAGCATCATCAGGTAGTGTAGATTCATTGTTGTGAAAATCATGATCCCCGGGGGTAGGGTGGGGCCACAATGGAAGGTCGAAGTTTTACGTAGGAATATATAGAGTAAATCTTTAAAAATCTTCTTCTCAGAAACTAATCAGCCAGATGATTCTTTATAATTGTTAAGACTTTGGCCCCAGGACAATTCTTTGGCCTCACAAGAAGGTTCAGAGTTTGATGTACGTTTATATCCCATATATAAACAATTGTTAAGGATCTTTTTGAGAACTGCAATACTCAACATATGATATGACTATAAAATCATCCTGTTAGAAAAGGGACTAATGATTATAAACATAAGAATATCCAGGGGAAAAATGGATTTTATTTATACAGGATCAACATGTATTATTGTACATTGTCCAGATAGTTTGTATTATGACTCCATTAATCTGATTTTATCATACCTATTGTTCCTCATGTGAGCGATGTGGCCCATGGGCCTCTTGTTTAACTTATTACGTCACTTCCCCCACAGCTGAAAGTGCAAAGATGTAAATTAGCGGTAAACAATGATCGTTAAAGCTCATGTTTAAAACATATTTAAGAAAGTTTCAAGCAAACTTACTTTTCTTTATTCGAAAAAGATGACTGAATTAAAAACTCTTGGGTTGCCGCGTGCTATAAACCCGAACTCTCAGTTTAGCCGATAACTGGTCTTAGCCGATAATTGGTACAGTACCAGTAGTATTTAGATATTGTTGCAGGTCCTTTAACATACCAAGGCTGTGCAGACAAATTATCATACCCTGCTAATGTGTGGTATTCAATTTGTCTGCTTACAGGACCAACAACATCCAAAATAAGCATTCAATGCTTCAGTGAATTCAATGTAGATCTATTGATGATTTAAAACACTGTCATATAAGGACATACCATTTTTACAGGTCATTCTATTAGTTAAGCTTTCTGAATGATGAAACTGTTCCTGGGGTCAGTATTGTTGTCTTTAAATAATACTAGACTTTGACCCGTGCATGAATGCCCGGGTTGACATTGCGTATGATATCGGAAGTTTACGAAGTAGACACACCGATACACCGTATTATTGACATGTACAAAACCAAGCTTTAAGCCTACAATAATGCTATTGATTTCACTACACTCTGCTTAGTTAGAATATTCTAATTGTGTATGGGACAGGCCTTCACCACATTTAAAATGCCTCCCATATACCCGTAATGTAACAAAAAATTGCAGAACAGTCAAATTATTCATAACAAACCATTTTGAGGTTCTAAATACCTTTCATCTAAAAATTTAATTCATATTGATGAAGAATTAAACACTTTTCAGCAACATTTTTTGCTCGCTTCAAATTTACACACCATGTTGACATTCGGAACTCTCAGGATTTTTGATATTAAATGCAATGAGTTAGAGTTATCTCTCGTATTTTCTTTGATGAACAGAATATATAGCAAATTTTTAATGAAAATTTACAAGTATTTATATTATCCTTTCTGAGTTTATCCATGCAAATGTGATATTGTGGAAACAAACTAAAGAGTCTCCCGTGATTTAGTGTGAATGTAATGCGCAAGCGCAAGATTGTAAAATAAAAAAACCCCAGATGATTTCTAGATTTTTAAAAGAAATATTCATTGATTATTAATTAGTGGAGCTTGATTGAGAAAAAATAAAAACAAATCGGTAATAATGTTTAAAATACATGTATATATAAAAAAGACAGTATTCTTCCGATTTCTTGGTGTTAAAGCCCAAAAATTCGAGTCTATTATTTTCATATAGTATAGATAAAGTCAATTATATGGATGTGACACCTTGGATAGTAAATATGCATGATGTCTGACATTGCTGTAAAATAGTTTTTCAATCTAATTAAAATTAGACATTCTAAATTTTAAATTAGATTGATAGTTTTTTGGCTTAAATGAAAGAACAATTTATATTCATTTTGTAACTGTATACATAAAGACAGTTTGTCTGACATTTTGATGAACATGCAGAAAATACATGGAGGAATATTTATAAGAGCATACTGACAATACCTTACTGTAGATTGTGGCTTAGTGCATGATTATGTTTTATTTTGATATTAAAAGGTTCATGCATTCTTCTTTTTTAGGATATTGCCCAATATATGCAGAGAATAAAGCAAAAAACGACTATAAAAAGAAATGTGCGAATCAAACACCTTGCAATTGCTCAAGTGGATATCTTTCAACAGAAGCCTATAAATGTTAGAATTTGCTGACTAGTTTGTAAATGATATATATTTACATGCAATTTTTTTATATAAAGCATTTGAAATATATGATTCTGTAAAACTGATAAAGTACTGTAATTATATATTTGAGTTTGAAATAGATGAATTAAAGGAACCCATTTAAAATCAATTTAGTTTCAATATTTCAAGAATATTTTTTGTCTTATGATTGATGTTTTACTAAATCTTTAACGTAATTTTGTTTTGATGCTTATATAAGTAAACCAATTTGATTTTTTCTTAATACCCTGAAACTAACTTTAAATTTGTATACATCTAATTATGTTTTAGGGCAGTGCTGTTATAGCGGAATAAATAATGATCAAGACGTCAAGCTCTTCCCTAACAATTATTGCAGAGGGAAAACGATTACCGCACACTCGGACAAGGACCAGAGCAAGTAATGCCTATGAGTTTTAAAGTAGTCCGAGCATCGCAGTTTGTCACAATCTGGATTTTACAATATTAATTTGACTTTTACATAGCGTTTAATATATCCAGAGTTGATTTTGCGCTATATCACTCTTGTAAACAATGTCAATGATAAGTAATTAGAATGGCGTATGCACTAAATGAGAAATAGAAATGATTGAAGTTAAGAAACTCAATTATGAAAACAGAAAAATGAAAAAAGACATTTCTTGGGATTAAAAAGCACTGAAATCAGAAATCAGAACAATTCTATTGTTATATACAAGTGTACCTTTTTCCCATTTACTGTGGAATCATTAGATTTCGTGGTGGCTCAATTTTCGTGGAATTCATGGGTATCTCTCATCCATAAATTAACATCCTCCATGAATTAATAAATTAGGGTTTTAAAGTCATACTTCTGTTCGTAGGTAAAAGAATATACAGGAAATTACGTCTTCAGTGGGGACTCCCCACGAACCTGTAAATTTTAAGCAATCCTCGAAAATTGACCCCCACAAATTTTAATGATTTCACAGTATGCATGTTGGCTTGTCTCGAAATGACTTACGAGTCTATAGATATTTTTTTTTTTTTTAATTTGAATTGTAGCAATTTACGTGTAGAAGTATGGTTACCACCACTGTTAATAGCAGCACTTGTAGTATTGGTGGGCTGCAGCTGTGTGTGCTATAGAATGAAGCGTCAGAACAAAACTTTTCTTGAAGGTAGACCATAGTAAGAACTGGGTACGCTAAGTATAACATATCGGCCCTGTCAAAATGTGAAAAATCAAACACATGATATCTTTAAAATGTTCGCCGGGATAATTCATGTAGGACACCCCATGCATGAAAGTAACTTTCGTTTGCTAAAATTCATGTGCGTTTGGTAATTGTAAACTCCGAAACCGGACCTTGTTTACGGATTTTGTAAAATATATGGGTTGTTGTAATGTTTGATCTGATATTTCTATAAGGCCGCATTCGAGTACATTCACCAATATTTCAGAATAGCACAATTTTAGACTGCTTATTAACATAGAAACGGAAAAAAATATGTACAAGACTGCGGCCACTTTCGTTTTTTATTTTTTTCTATTTTCAAGATGCACAAAAAATGAATGTTTTCATTGGTTAGCTAAGACGTAAGATGAGTTTCTTTTTTATGACAATGCCTAAATAAATACTTAACTGTAAAAATAGACTTATGTTGACAATTGACTTAATTATAAAAGAAAAATAAAACCGTTCCATGAAAAAATTGGAGTATTTTTATTAGTTTATTAGTCCTTAGACACAGTGTATTTGAATTACAATTACATACCGTGTATTGCAGATAAAATCATTTTTATGGTCAATATTGTTGTGTAGTAAAAACAAATATACAATATTGATTTCAGGATTGATATAAGAAGAAATATTTTTTTTAAAAAACCTCAACATTTCTTATAATTTGCTATTTAATGAATATATTGTTATCAAAGTTATCTGTGTGTCGTTGTACTCTACATAAATGACGTAACAAGTGTAAACAAATGACGTCATAAAGTAGCTGAGAAAGAAAGAAAGAGAGAGAGAGAGAGAGAAAAGTTTTTACAGATATATTTAAAATTTCAAAACAGTTTTATCATCAAATTAGAAGTCAGATTCAAAACATTATATTTGTGTAGATTTATATATTTGGTACAAAGTTCTAGTAAATCAGACACTGAATGTTTGCCGATCCTGTTGAAGTAATTAAATCAAACTTAAAAAAAATATTTTCACAAGAAAATATAATAGTGATCATATTCCTATATGATTGCACTTTAAGCGCCCAGTATATTTACTAGTACATGGATGTCATTAGTCTCTGTAACGGGACATGTGTCTAGGTGTTAGTCGCGTACATATTCTACATTTTGCGTAAGAATGTAGGAATTCAAAACTAATGATGGATCTAGCTGTGTTTAGCTCTTTAAATGACAACTTTAATTCTAGAAAATACATTGAATACTTTTTTTACATCGTTCACGGATGTCTTGCGTTAATTATTTCTTGATCGATCTAAACTATCTATTACGGTAGAATGTTGGTAATAATTGGTGTTGGGTTATCATTATTAACAAAAAATAATCAGTTCAGATTAAAACATTGTCAAATATATATTCATGTCGCTGGAATATTTACTGGAGGAATTAAATCGCCGAACAGGGGTATGTCCCGATTTTTGATCAATTGATCGATTTCATTCATCTTGAAAATATATAACTTCCGTGTCTTACTAAATGTACATTAATCAATTAGTAGTCAAGTGTGCATAGTGTTTCTTCGATAAATTTCTTTTAAACATTCAATCTAAAGTATAATATATATAGTTGTTACAAAACAAATGTAAAAAAAAAAATCATTTGACCCCCTCCCAATGGATTTATTCAAAACATTGGAGATCTAAACCTTTGAGTGTTAGGTAATTTAAAAGCAGGTCTTCGCGCGATAACTTCACATGAATTCATAATGTTTGCGTGCCGATTAGTGGACGGGATCATGAGAGTACCCCAGAGCTCACTGTGTGTACACATGCAGCTTTATAAATATTTGAATAACAAAAACTGTTTCTATTACTTTCCTATCGTTGGAAATGTGAAAAAGGCCTTTGATTTTCCATCTTAATATAATTATAACAAAATAATACAATTTAACTGCTTTATCTTTCAAGCTTATATGCAATTATTTGATACATGTACACTTCAAAACAATTTGAAATAATGAAATAAATTAATTTCAAATAATATACATGTACATGCTCCAGCTATTATGGTGTTCCGATGGGGCCACTTCGACTTTCGCCTTGAGGGCGAAGATGCGAGAGTGTGAAGTTGCGAAGGCGAAATTGCGAAGGTGCGAAGGCGAAAGTGCGAAGATGCGAAGGCGAAGGAGCGATACTACTATCGCTCTTTCGCCCATGCAACTTCGCACTCTCGCCTTCGCAACTTCGCACTTTCGCCTTCGTCTTTTTTTTCATTGCATTCGGCATGAGGTATCGGTCGATTCCAATGGAATCAAATTTGTTGCAGGCACCGTATTCGCCCGAGGTTTGCCGATTAATCTCAGATGTTATTGATACCCATGCGCTATAGGCCATCGTGCTTACTATGAAAATTTATTAATATTTTACTGTGTTATGTGACATATATGTTTACCGGTGCTCACTATGCCTAATTATTATATACTCCTCATAAAATGTAATGTCCGCAATAATGTGTACATAAGCACTTCCAGACTCCCGTCACTTATCAGCTGTCTGTTTACCTTAAACCAACATCGTGGTTCAAACACATTACCATTTTAATTTAATTATGCGACATTCCTTTTTCATGCACGGATGAGCTGGAGAGGGGCCCGGACCCCCCCCCCCCTTTCCCCCACGGAAAATTAATTTCACACAGTAATGGAGAGAGGGTCGGACACCTCCCCCCTCCACCCCTGGAAAATTTAGTATTATTGATTTCACATAGTAAAATTACCAAAAATATGCCTCGGAGCTCCCCCCCCCCCCCCCCCCCCCCCCCGACTAGTACAATAGTACAATAATCCCTCGGACCCCCCCCCCCCCCCTCCCCACTAGAAATAATGAAAATATTGATCTGCGCAGGGTGTTGAAAACAAATTCTTAAAAGTTAATCTTTTGCAAAAGATGTTATTTTAAACGATAGAGAGCTCCAAAAAATAAAAAGGTGAAGGCAAAAGTGCGAAGGCGAGAATGCGAAGTTGCGAGGGCGAAAGAGTGATAGTAGTATCGCTCCTTTGCCCTTGCAACTTCGCACTTTCGCCTTCGCATCTACGCGCTTCGCCGTCGCATCTTCGCACTTTCGCCTTCGCAACCTCGCATCTTCGCCCGAAATTGCAAAGGTCGAAGTGGACCTATCGGAACACCATAAGCTATATATCGAAGAAAAAGACTGAATTTTCTACTTCCGTTTATGAATTTATGAACAACAGCGAAAATTAAAATTCATGTCATAAGATACGGTAGCCCTTGAATTATTTTGTTTAGTCGAGCAAGCTTTTTGGAAGGCTATTACTTGTACAGCTTACACTTCTGTCAACACTGGAGAAATAGTATGTCACATGCTCAAAACAAGGATAACAGGCACGTGTTATTGCTGTTTTCATTCTCTTGTCTAATCATCTTAAAGAGAGGAAAAGCATTGTGGGCAAGTTTATAAGATTATAGGAGTTGACACTGCTGCTGATTTCTATAGAACCAGCGATCAATCTGGAGCGGGCAAAACCTGCCCTTTCAATTTTTAAAAAATCCGTCAAACTAGATAATGTAATCATGCAGTTTTTAATTTTTACCTCGGCTAAAAAGCTCTTACAGTAACTTTGAAAGAAAGATGTTCACATGCATTAGACATTTAAATTGATTTTAGATTAAAAAAAAAAAACTGCATTGATTTTAAATACATTTTGCCCATCGTCTCAATTTGTACATTAATCTTGTACATTGGGCGTTGTCAGAGGTGCAAGCGAAAGTTGCGTAACACGACCTCTGGTGAGAGAATGCAAACTATTATGATGATGCTGTATAAATTTATATAACATGAAACATAATTAATTCCTTACTGCAAAAGGCAAAGAAATAATGGATTAAATGTGTCTTTTTTTACATTATATACCAGAACATCCTTTCTATAATTATTATTTGAAGAACGTTGTCAATACATTTCATGACGTCATGACGTTTTTGGTTAACTGAATAGCTATAAACAATGCTATGTTTAGATAACTATTATATGGAAACCGTTAAAGATATTTTCAAAAATCAAACTGTTTTGAAACCGGTTAATTCTCCAAATATTTCACTCAAAATTTCATTAACTTTGAAAACAGGGCCGATTTTGCTGCTTACCGTACCCAGTTCTTTTTGTTAATTGTTTTTTAGTTGAATTTGAATGCATGTATATACAAGTACAAACAAAATGTTATGTACAATCTTGTATTAATTTGTAAAGAATGATAATAAGTGCCCCACTCTGTGGGAGCCCAATTATCTTACTCGTACTTTACCCACATAGTGTCTTTTGCAGTGACATAGAAAAATTATTATAGGTCAAAGGAGAAGGTTATATCAGACTTAAAATGTTAAAAAAAATCCTTGTCCAATTCCTTCCCAACTTTAGGAGGCCGATTTGGGTTTTTTTTGCGGAAAAACTACAATAGCATAACTCTTTATTTTTTAACCATATGTAATTTAAGCCAACTCTAGTTTATTTGCAAAGGTTCATGAAAATCGACCGTCTGGTTCTTTTTAGGGACCATATCAAAATAGAGGTACATTTACAATGTACTATTAATAGGAATATATAGGAAACTGTCATTTTCCGCACATCAAAGCAGTTTAAAAAAAATACTACAATAGCTTTTTTTCCCAAATTGTTATATATGATTAGTAATATCATTTCCTACCTTACATGTAAAAAATACAAAATTCTACCGTCTGGTTTTTAGTGGGGGCCATCTCAAAATATTAAAATGCACCAAATTTTGCTATATATTTGGATTATCACCAATGATGATTGGTATAATGGATTCATTCCAAAAATGAGGAAAATGTCCTCGAGGAGAGCATCATTCTTTATATAAAATTTCAACAGCGTACAATTTTTACTTTTTCTTTTATGTTATTTCTTATAACATACTCCTACAAAGCTTCATTTTATCATAACGTCATAAAAGCGCAATGGCAATGCTCCCCTACCGCACAACGTAAAAATCGTGTTAAAAATGAAAATTTCCTTTAAAAATCTAAATATTTTTATCTGCATTTTGTTTATTGTGTTCAATTTTATAAATGATATCGAAAAAAATTCATAAGAAGTATAAATCAACTGTATTATGTTAGAATGCGCAAAAACATGCGTAATGCAAACTAAAGTCGGCCTCCTTAAATTTCACATACAGCATGCTTTTGGGTCTAGCTCATGCACTAGGTAACAAACCCTGATTACTATTTAGGCATAGTACATGCACAACACAACTCATCTTCTCTTGCCAATGGATTACAATCTGCTCCGCACCAACCCTTGGTGGATAATACTGTAGACTTAGAATACAATACAGTGTTTTTCATTTCACTATGTTCGCAATAAGTCAATTTTCCAGGAATATTTAACATCACGATTTTTGTGCATTAATTAGTATAAGAATAATTTTCCTCTTTGATGTTAGTAGAGTATTTGACCATACAAAACTCCTCTGCTAAAAAAAACTTCTATACTATGCATTTAGTAAAGAGTGTGATTTTAGAGATATAATATAACCAAAATAAGGAATGATGGACAAATAAAACTGCTCATGTCAATGTTTTAATATACAGTATCATATTGATATGCTAAACGCTGATGGGAATTGCAAATTTCAAAATCCTTCAAGAATAACTTTGACTGAAACAAAATATATTGATACGAATTTCTAGATATACAAAACAAAATATATGAATATGAATTTGTAAATGTACAATATTAATAAATAACTACATAAATACGTCAAAACAACAGCCATATATATAACTATATAGCCATTAGCCATACAGTGAAAATGTATTACTGGTAAATCTTAGAAAATATTCTTCTTTACTACCACACATGTTGGAAAAAAACTGAGTGCATGATTAATATGTCCACAAACTCCTCTACTTAAAGTGTGAAATTCATGGCCCCTTGGTCAGGGGTTCAGATCATAAGGGGGAGGAGTCAATATGGCTATATAGTGTTAATGCATATAATGTTTAAAAATCTTCTTTATATGCTCTCACACATCTGTAAGAAAAACTGGCTTCATAATTATGTTAACAAGGAAGTCTTTTACTAAAATTGTAAATTTCATGTCCCCTGGAGTATGGGTTTTGACTCTAGGTTGGGGACCAAAATGGATGTATAGTGTTAAGGTGGCTCTATACACCACTTTTTGATGACGCAGTACGCAAAAATGTAAATCTGGAAGAATGCAATTCTGGTACTGGCTGATTTAAACTGAGGCAAATTATATGGGGACCGCTCATTTGAAAATTTGTTTAATGAATAGATTTAATTTAATTGGAAAATTCATTACTTAACAAGTAATGTGGTATGTGACACCTTCATGTTGTGTCGTATTATTTATCGAAATAACAATAAAATCAAGTATAGTTTTTAAAATAGTAATTTCTTTCCCATCACCAACATCTAACTGCGTAGCGCAGTGTTGTAGTGGGTTAACTACAAATCTGGAGGTCATGAGTTCGAATCCCGTTGAGGACAATAAAATTTTAACTTTCCAAAATTTTATAAAACGCATTTTTTGGTTGAATACTGTGAAAGAAAATTCTAACCGGTGAAAGTATTTCAATTATAATATACTTTAATCCACATTAATATCGACAGATGTTCCTTAACACCTTAAGGGGATGGGAGGGTGGCTTTGAATTTCTCTCAGGTTGGGATACATAACTCCTATTATAGTCTGTCCCAAGATATTTTTGCCGCATATTTTCTTAAATTATTCAATATTTATAAATACCTCTTGGTTCAGACGATGTTCATTCAATAGTATGAAAAAATCCCAAGATTTCCCCTTTGAAACGCCCCCTCTAGCTTGTCGGGTATCAGTACACGGCTAAAAATAAAAAGTCTACGAGGTTTTTCCATTGCAAAGGAGATGAAGACGCCCGGATGATAACGTTGAAAAATTGCGCGAGGGGTCCGGAGTATTTCCGAATGGAGAAAAGATGTCGACATTCCCCATTATAAATCTCCTAAGGGAATCTGTTTTCGTTCCTGTTAATTTTTACGAGGGAAAAATGATAATGTGTGAATGAAGTTATCTTGGGAATTTTCCCTTCCATCAATTTTAATTGCACTTCAGTCACAGGTATGTGTATTTTATTAAAAATCGTTCAAATATGCAGCAAAAATAACTTGGGACAGACTATAGTTAATTTTCCCCTTTATTTATTTGACTTAGTTTTGCATTAAAGCGAATATATTCACTTATATAGGCTTATATAATGAAATATGTATGTATTTATTATTCCAACATGGTATTTAGGAAATTTTTCTTCAACTCAGAAATGAAAAGTCCCCAAGGTGTTTGGGCCTTGGGACTTAGGAAGGATAACTCTTTCCTGAGGAACATTCCCACCAAATAAAATTTAAAATATATTTGGTGGTTATTTGGAATTATTTTCATTCAATTTTTTGGTCACATTTATTAAAATACATTTTCTTATAACATCAAACAACTTTTTCAGATGATTTGTCAACAGAGTAAGAAAATATGAAAAATTATTTTTTGGGGAAATACTAAAAAAAATTGCATTTATAACATTTTTGAATGTTAAGAAGTGTTATATTTTTTTTAGCTGTCCGAAGGAAATATCCATCATCTGACAAAAGAAAATTCTCTCAATGTGTTAATAGTTAAGTTTTTAAAAATTATTTAAAAAAAACACGAAAAAACATTTAAAAATTCTTTAAAAATACCTATAGTATCCCTATCATCATTTTAATATTTGATAAGTATATGTTATGTGGTCTTCTATTGAAAATTGGAATAAACTGTGGGTGTATAGAGCCACCTTAATGCATATCATGTTTAAAAACTATCTTCTCTACTCCCACACACCTGCAAAGAAAACTGAATTCATAATTTTGTAGACCAAGAAGCTTTTTACCAAAATTATGAATTTCATGTCCCCTGAGGTAGGGGTTCTGACTCTACGGTAGGGTGGGGTCAAAATAATCAAAATTTTTTATAGTGTTAATGCATTTAATGTTTAAAAAATCATCTTCTTTACTTCTTCTGAATCCGAATAAAACTGCATGCATATAAAGAAAGAAAGTAATGCCATCTATCAATATTTTTAATTTCATGTCTCACAATGTAGGGATTTGAATCTAGGGTAGGGCCAAAACACTCATATAGTGTACAGGGTAGCTAGGGGTTCTTAATGCAGGGTGTGGCCAAAGTGGTCATTTAGTGTTACATTTTGTAATGTATATAATGTTTAAACAATGTCTACTGACACAGAAAAAACCTGACTGCATATTTAGAAAAAATCATTAAACTGTCATCTTTAATAATATTTCATGTTACCTACATGTAAGGCAAGGATTATGGTGGGGGGGGGGGTATATATTTTTCTTATTATTTTATTCTGCTCAGGAATTTCAATGAAAAAAATGAGTAAATTCATATACATGTTTTTAGAAAAGAGAAAAATTTGTTTGTTCATGTTTAGTACAAATGTAATTAATCATTGAATATAATGTACATGTAATTAAGGTGCCTCACTACACCTTGAAATAGTTTCTCAAATCAGCAGAAAATTACTTTATTATGATAGAAAGCATGATGGATATGAAGTATATATGTCAATGAGGCAAAAAAATGTGCAATTTAAGCTAAAATTTATATTTTCAAAAATTTCATTCAGTAAACATAAACAAAAGTCCCAGGTGGATTCGAACTCATGACCTGTGGTTAACAAGCCTGATACTTTAACCACTGAGCTATGACGATATAGATCTGAATTGATTGATACAAACAGTTTAACAAAACATTTAAATCGCCATCTTGTGACGTAGTGTCTTAAAAAGTATAAGTCTCGGTGTAGTGAAGTACCTTAAGAAGTTGTATGATGAAAAGAGTTATTCAAGCATTTTTATCATTTGAAACAAAAACAGTTTTTGAACTTTCTAAATAAACTAATAGACTTGTTGATAGTAAAGTAATACAACTTTCTCCACTTATATTGATATCGCTTATTTTGAAATTCCACTTATTTTGAAATAGAAATAGATCCCCAGTTTTTGCCTCTCATTTTCTTTGCATTGATTTAATAGATATAATGAAATCGGCTATTTTGAAATATCGCTTATATTGAAGCCACTGATCGGTCCCCATTGGTGATAATTAATTGTTTTTATAACGGTTATATTGAAGTACTCCCTGACGGCTGTGGTCAGGGTTGGTGACAATAATTATGCCAGACTGACCGGTTAATATGCAAAGGTGTGAATTGATAAGTTCTCATCACGTGTGTGTTTATACTTCTTTTAAATAGTAAAATTTATTCACTGTTGATTGTTTTGTTTTTACATATACGGATGTATTGAGGCTAGACATAATATGGAAATCCCACGGAAAAGAAAAAAAAACTTATCTGCGGACACTAAATACGAACTAGTTATGGCTATTGATAAAAGGACAAAGCCTAAATTCGAAATAGCTAAGGATTTTGAGATTATCGCGAGTACACTTACGCTGATATACAAGCAGCATTCAGCAGTGTTTGAAGCATTTGAGTCTGGTGATTTTTTTCTCTAAAACGTAAAAGAATTCGACCGGATATTATGATGAGGTTTATGATAGTAACAAAATGAAACTTACAGGACTTACGGATATAATTTTATTCAAACTTTCAAGGACTAAAATTCCATGTAATCTGTTCACTGTTATGAATAAATGATGACCAAATAATTTGTTCGGGTTCGGTTTTCTATGCTTAAATCGGGATTGAACTTTCAAAAATGGCGGCTTCACGTCAGTCAACTTCGCTTATATTGAAATACGGATATATTGAAATAATTTGCATGGTCCCCTGAATTTCAATATATCCAGAGTAGGCTTAATCTGCTAACAAAAATCACTCAATGTAAGCAGTACATGCATGTAAACTGATTTTGGTATAAGTCTGCCTCTGGGGATGTGGAAGGATGTTGTTTTAAATAAAACATGTATACTAAGCCATCTTGTTTTAGTTTATCTATGAAAACATTATGCATATAAAAAACTATCTTGAAAGTTGACAAACATGCATATGGGAAATTTATTCTCTATTGAGTCTTGCACCTTTTCAATATAAGGTCATGCACTAAATCTTTTAAATTTTTTGCTAAAATTATAGATTTCAGGGTCCTTTTTGAAATATTATAGGCAGGGAGGTGGTCATCATTACAATAAAATTATATTATAATTTTTCTACTCCAGGCCAGAATGAAACTTAACTAAATGCATATATGAGACTCCTCGACAAGTTTGTGCATGGTTATGGTGCTCAGGTGACCGTTAAGGCCTATTGGCCTCTTGTATCGATAAAAATTTATCATGGAAACCATCTTTATCAATGATTTATTTTGCTAGCTATGGGTTCCTTGATATCATGATAGTTGTATTATTTTGTCCAAAAATCTTTGAAAACTGAAGTATAACAAAACTTTGTTGTTTTGGTGTGTATTCTTTTGTTTTGACATTTATTTCTATTAAAATTGTTGATTTTCCTTCACATGTTATATGTGAGAACCTCCAAAAAAGTTGCACATCTGTTTACTGTTATCATCTATGAAACCATTGTTGTCTTCAATGGTATAATAAGTTTTCACGCATAAGAAACTAATATAGTGTAACTGTACTGTGATTCCTTCTTCAATGCAATTCCACTTTATTACTGTGGTTTCATCAATATTCGTTGAATACTAATTTTGATGGATTTCATTGTTAAGTTTATTCATGAAATTAAATGTTCATTGAAGTGCAATTTCTGCTAATAATTTGTATTGATAGGATCATTAACCACAAATTTACGTATCCTTGAAACTGTTATTTTCACTTTATCCACGAAAATTGATTCCCTTGAATATTAATGAAACCACAGTAGCTGACCTGAGCTGAAGGTTCAAGTGAGCTTTTCTGATTAAAACTGTCCTTTGTCATTGTAGCTGTAATTGTTAATGTTGCTGTCATTGTTGTAAACTTTTTAAACTTTCATCATCCTCTTCAGAATAACTGGGCTAAATTCAACCAAACTTGGCACAAACCATCCTTGGGGGAGTGCTTTCATGATTGGGCAAAGGAAGGGCCAGGTCCCATTTAAAAGGAAGATAATTAAAAATCATGAAGAATTTGTTGGTATTTTTCAAAAATCATTAACAAAACTAGTTGGCCAGATTTTTAAAGCTGTTACTTTTGTTGAAGCATCCTCAGATACTGTGGTATCATCATTGTTCGTGGGGGACCAATGTTCGTGGCTTTCATGGGTAACCCTTGCCCATGAATTTACATCCCCACCAATGTATATACAAGCATTTGTATAAATAGAACTTGCTACCAGCAAAATTATGTCCCAACCAACAAGAAATCTTTAGCTAGTCCCACGAATATTGACCCGCACAAATATATATGATTCCACAGAAGTGTAGATTCAAGTTTGTTAAAATCATGATCCCCATGGGTAGGGTGGAGGGGGGCTTTTTTATGGGGGTTGCATTTTAACAAAAAAGAATAAAAGAGAGATTTTTTTTAAATCCTCTGCTTAAAAAGCATTTGGCAAGAAAATCTGTAACTTGTGGGGACGTAGCATGGGGCCACAAAGGATGTGTGTGGAATTTTTACATTGAAATAAATCGAAAATTCTCAAAAACTGAAACATAAAAAAGAGCTCAATGTTAAACTTAAGAAAATGTGAGGAAAATTTGAAAATCTTTTCATAAACTAGATATAAGCTAATAAATTGTCTAGATAATTTGTATTCTAAACTGGGTCTGCAGATTTTTAGGTCACCTGAGTCACTCAGGTGACCTATTGCAATTGGTCTTCGTCCGTCGTCGTGCGTTGTGCTCCGTGCGTCGTGCGTTAACAATTTTACATTTTTAACTTCTTCTTGAAAACTACCAGGCCAATCATTACCATTTTTGGTGTGAAGCATCTCTATGGTAAGAAGAATCTAAATTGTGAAATTTATGGCTCTACCACCCCTGGGGTGCCACGGGCGGGGCCAAATATGCAAAAAAAGCCAAATTTTCAAAAATCTTCTTCTCTACTTCCACACAAGTGAGGAAAAAAATGAATGCATGGTTATGATGTCCATGAGGCCCTCTACCAAAATTGTGAAATTTATGGCCCCTGGGTCAGGGGTTCTGGCTCTAGGGTGGGGCCAATATGGCCATATAGTAAAAATGTATTAAATCTTAGAAAATCTTCTTCTCTACTCTCATATATATTTGTTAAATACTAAATGCATGATTATGATGTCCATGAAGCCCTCTACATAAATTGTGAAATTCATGACCCCTGGGTCAGGGGTTCAGGCTCTAGGGTGGGGCCAATATGGCCAAATAGTAAAAAGGTATTAAATCTTAGAAAATCTTCTTCTCTACTCCCATATATATTTGTTAAAAACTAAATGCATGGTTATGATGTCCATGAAGCCCTCTACTTTAATTGTGAAATTCATGACCCCTCGGTCAGGGGTTCAGGCTCTAGGGTGGGGCCGATATGGCCAAATAGTAAAAAGGTATTAAATCTTAGAAAATCTTCTTCTCTACTCCCATATATATTTGTTAAAAACTAAATGCATGATTATGATGTCCATGAGGCTCTCTACTAAAATTGTGAAATTCATGACCCCTTTGTTAGGTGTCCATGCTCTGGGGTGGGGCCAATATGGCCAAATAGTAAAAATGTATTAAATCTTAGAAAATCTTCTTCTCTACTCCCATATATATTTGTTAAAAACTAAATGCATGGTTATGATGTCCATGAAGCCCTCTACTTTAATTGTGAAATTCATGACCCCTCGGTCAGGGGTTCAGGCTCTAGGGTGGGGCCGATATGGCCAAATAGTAAAAAGGTATTAAATCTTAGAAAATCTTCTTCTCTACTCCCATATATATTTGTTAAAAACTAAATGCATGATTATGATGTCCATGAGGCTCTCTACTAAAATTGTGAAATTCATGACCCCTTTGTTAGGTGTCCATGCTCTGGGGTGGGGCCAATATGGCCATATAGTAAAAATGATTTAAATCTTAAAAAATCTTCTTCTCTACTCCCACACATGTGGGCAAAAAACTGAATACATGGTTATGATATCCACAATCTCCTTTACCTAAATTGTGAAATTCAGGGCCCCTGGGTCAGGGGTTCAGGACATGAGGGGGGGGGGGGGCAATATGGCGATAAAGTGTTAATGCATATAATGTTTAAAAATCTTCTTCTCTATTCTCACACATCTGTATAAAAAAAACGACTAATAATTATGTTTACCAGGAAGTCCTCTACTGAAATTTTAATTTTCATGTCCCCTGGGGTATGGGTTTTGACTCTAGGGCAGGGCCAAAATGGATGTATAGATGCTAATGCATATAACGTTAAAAAATTATCTTCTTTACTCCCACACACCTGAAAGGAAAACTAAATTCATTATTTTGTAGACCAGATCTTTTAGTTTTTCACCAAAATTATAGGTTTCACAGTTCTTTTTGAATTAAATGTGGTTGTCATTACGAATTTATAATTTTTCTACTCCAGTATGAAACCTAATTAATTAGATGCATATATGAGACTCCATGACAAGTTTGTGTATTGGATATATGCTACTCAGGTGACCGTTAAGGCCAATTGGCCTCTTGTTTAATAAGTTATGGCTATTGTTGCTCAGGTGGGAAATATGGGCCCTGGTCCTCTTGTTTACTTTGTAAATTTTAATTGATAATCAAAGATCATGAAATCTTAAAAATGTTAACACTATGATTAAATACCAAATTTTAATGTATAACAGTACATTATTGTTAACTTTATGAATAAAATTGTTAAATCATAATGTTTGAATTGCCATTTAACATATGTTTATGTATAATTTAACTCTTTGAAAATAATTGCACTTAAATTCAATGTTTAAATTTTGCAGCGTTGAAAATTTGGGAGAATATTCCTTGTACATCTTTGAGGTCCTTGCAATTGGGTATGGCTTTGAATTTGTTCACATTTGTTAACTCTAATATTACTTATAGAGCTGTTTTAAAGTAAAATAATATTAACGTCTATTAAAACTTTTATTCATAGAACGTTTTTCAATTAGATTATAGGAAAAAAGATAGGACAGATGCGTTAGAAAGGACTCCACTACAAATAGAAGGGAAACATACTCCATTTACTGGAACAACAGAGGTAGATGGTTCAAAACCAGAAATACAAGAAGCACTAACTCCAGATGGAGACAGTTCAAATCAAGGAATGTCAACATCAATGACACAAGAGGAAATTATGAGTTTGAATTCAGAAACACATGTCTTAGGTGCATCATCAGAAAAAGAAGTTGCAAAATCATTAATGTCTGCATTGCCAAACGAAGACGGCTTTAAACAAGGAATGCCAGCATCAGACACTAAAAATAAGATCAAAACACCATCTGTATTCGAAACATCAGCAAAAAAAGATTCAAAATTGTCAACACCTGAATCACCAAACAGAGACAGTTCAAATCAAGGTATGTCAGCATCAGACACACTAGAAAAGATTGTAACACCTGTATTAGAAACATCAGCGAAAGAGGATTCAAAATCATCAACGTCTGAATCACCAAACAAAGACAGTTCAAATCAAGGAATGTCAGCATCAGACACACCTAATGAAAATGGCCCAAAACTTAGAACATCTGCATCAAAAACAACAGGGGGAGACATCTCTAAATCAGGTACACTTGTGTTATAAGGATTAGTAGTAGAACTAGACACGATCTCGTTGCGAGCAATGAGTGGGTCTTTTGTTTGATATTAAATTAATGATAGGGTTGTATTAAAATTTTGACATTTGGTACAAGTTACTATATTAACTTCCTTTTAAACTAATATTTGGACCTACACTGCAGAATTAAAATTTCCGGAAAAGGTTATTTTAAAACTTCAATATCACTGCAATGCATTGTTTGATTTTAAAATGGTTTTTAGTTTTGTATTCAGTACAAAAATGTCTACGAAACATGTATGCTTTAAAATTCCAAAAATCGAAATTTTGTAATCACTTCCGATGACGACCAGAAGTGACGGACGACCTTGCTCATATTAAAATTTGATAAGTTTAAAACATATTCTGATGGGAAAAAATTGTAAATTTTTTTATTAGAAAAATTTTTAAAACACAATTTTCCAAAAATGCTGCGTGAGCGGAAATTTGATGTATGTTTTGATTTTATATATTGATGACTTTATACATTTTATTTTTACAGAGACTTCTACAATTGTAAGTTTATATTTATATCTACTGCAAGTCTGCAAATCATGTAATGAAAATATCGTACTTATGCACTGCCATTGCTTAATTAAATGACATAATATTAAAGGAAATATTTAAATATATTGAATGTGGTAGAAGAGCTGATGTTGCAATACTATTAATATTGGAATGATTTTAGAATGCACCCAGAATAATATCTCCATATTTATTGTCTCAATGTGACTAAGGGTAACCAAAAATTTTTGTAGCTGGAGTTGAGTTATATGTAAATTTTTCACCATAAGGCCACATAAAATTAATTTTTAGATTTTGGTCCCTGTCCGTCCCTCTAAAAGTGGCCTGCTCTGATGTATTTTATTATACCCGCACTTTCTAAAGAAAGTTCGGGTATATTGTTGTTACCCTGTTCCGTCCGTCCGTCCGTCTGTCTGTCACATTTTACTTTCTCAAACTGCTCTTACATCTTATAAACCAGCAAACTGAACTCTTGGAGTTTGATTTGGGGTATCATGTTGTTTTGTAAAAAGGTTTCAAAAATTCTCTGTTAATCCTGGGGGTCAAATAATTGGTAAAAAATGACGTTTCCACAAAAAACCTTCTCCCTCGAACTCCTCCTACATTTTCAACAGTAGGCAAATCATCTTTTGGAATATGTTTTAGAGTATCCTATAGATGCGCAATAAGGTTTTGGAATTTTCAATTTTGTCCTGGGGGTCATTTAATGGCTGAAAAATGACATTTTTTTTACAAAATAATTGGTTTCAAAAACGTCATTTTTTTTGGCAGTAGTCAAATGATCTTCTAAAATATGATTGGGGGTGTCATATTGAGGTGTGATCAGGTTCCAGAATTTTTTTGTTTATTAAGGGGATCAGTGGGCAACAAAAAATGACGTTTTTTTGCAAAAAAAAGTATGGTTCCCAGAACTCCTCTTACAACTTTTGGAGTAGCTACGTCATCTTTTGGGATAAAATTGGGGCTGTCCTATAGATGTGCAATAAGGTTTTAAAAATTTAAATTTCATCCAGGGAGTCAAATAGTAGCAGAAAATGGACGTTTATCACTTTTAAAAAAAACATAGATCCAAGAGCTCCTATTATGATTAAATGGATAGACACATCATATCTTGGGATATGATAGGGACTGTTCTATAGATGTGCATTACGGTTTTGAAAAATTAAATTTAACCCTGAGGCCCATTACCTACATACCTTTTGATGCCCTTTAAAGATCAAGAATATATATGGTGAAAGGGGTGGGGATCTCAACCGTTTTCAATATATTCATGCACTTCCTGTTTGATGGGGGGTCATGACCACCCCCGGGGCCCATGACCTACATACCATTTGATGCCCCTTGACACAAGTAACAAGAATATATATGGTTTAAGGGTGGGGATCTGAACTGTTTTGAAGATATTAAGGGACTTGCTGTTTGAGGGGGTCAGGACCACCCACAGGGTCCATGACCTACATAACATTTGATGCCCCTCGACATCAGAAACATGAATATATATGGTTTAGGGGTCATGATTATAACAGTTTCTGAGATATATGGTAATTTCAATTTCCTGGGGGGTGGGGATGACCCAAGGGTTCAGATCTAATAAACCCTATATATTGCCAGTAACAGTCAATATATGATTATGAAAACCCTATATTGTTATCTTTGTCCGTTTTCAAGTTACCATTTACAATAGAGTCTACGATTCTTCCTACAAGGTTCAATGTTAAACCCCACACCCTTTTGACACCCCTCTCCCCCCTGAAAAGTGGTTGTCTAACCCAAAATGAGAAAAAATCAAACCAGGGTGCACAACTAGATATGCAGGCCTATCATATCCTAGAGTTTTGTACAATTCTGTTCAGACATCTCTGAGAAACAAGTTCAGAGCGGGAAAGAAGAAAAAGAAGAAGACGAAGAACTAGATACGATCTCGTTACAAGCAACGAGGAGGTCTTCCGTCTGATTTTTAGAACAAGGAATGACCCTACTCTTGATCTTTGTCAAGGAAACCAGAAAAGAAAAGATCCAGAAAAGGAGGCGGAATCTATGAGTGTAATGGTGAAAGACTATCTATCCCTTGGGTGTCCCTTATTTGAGGGATTAGCTCCTTTTCATTCATTTTAGTGGAAAGGTATTTTTGTGTACCGCTAATAAGTATTAAGAAATTGGTTACCGTTTTTGAGATATCTGGTAAAAATCGTTTTGATATCTGGTCCTAAAACTCCTTTTAGGGTCCAGATAACAAATAATTTATGGTTGTACATTGTTAAGCACAAATTTTTGAACATCTTTTGTTCAATATTGCTTTTCAAAATTTTCCTCTATTTTGAAATATTGAGCATCAAAGTTTTAGACTTCTGGCTCCTTTAAAACCCTTAATTACGTAACATAGTAGTAAATGATTGCCATGTATAGGTAAATAACCTGAGAATGAACATAATTGCCTCTATAACGCATCACAAAATATTTCACAGTTAAAAGTTATCATTTAAAGACTTTAGAGCCCCCTCAGCCCCTTATTTGAAGGGCTAGCCCCTTTTTCCTGATGTCATAAGAATGTTTTTGTCAATTCAAACACATTTTATTCAACAAGTGTTTACAAATTCTGTACCGTTCTCGAGATATTTTGAGAGAGTTATTTAGGGGCCGACACTGTGACTCCTTTTAGGGACTGCATAACAAAGAAATTATAGTTGCAGATTGTTAAGCTAATATTTTGAGCATCTTTTGTTCAATATTGCTTCTCAAAATTTTCCTCCATTTTGAGATATTGAGCATCACATTTTTGGACTTCTGGCCCCTTAAAACCCTTAATTACATAACATAGAAGTAAGGACCGCATAACAAAGAAATTATGGTTTATTATTGTTAAGCTCAATATTTTGAGCATCGTCTGTTCAATATTGCTTATCAAAATTTTCCCCCATTTTGAGATATTGAGCATCAATGTTTTGGATTTCTGGCCCCTTAAAATCCCTAATTACGTAACATAGTAGTAAATGATTGCCATGCGTAGGTGGATAACGTTAAATTAAACATAATTGCTTCTATAATGTATTACAAAATATTTCACAGTGAAAAGTTATCATTAAAAGACTTTAGAGCCCTTTCAGCCCCTTATTTGAAGGACCAGCCCCTTTTTCTTGATGTCACATAAAAGCTCTTGACTTTATAAAGATCTTTTGTTCTACATGTTATAACAAAATACAATCGAGGAAAGAGATATTGAAAGAAAACCAAGAAAAATCACGACGCTTTTTTAACTGTAATTTTCGAGCTCGGGCGAGCTTCGGCACTTTTGGTCACAGGAAAATATATATACCACATGTCAGATCTACAACCTTTTGTCTACAATCCCTGCAATTTTGAACTCAATATCTTAAATCGTTTAGGAGTTTACCCCTGGACAAGCCGACGCTCTGAAAATCGTTAAATTGTGAATAACTCAAAACCGGAAGTGACGTCATCATAAAAAAAAATTTCCAATAAGGTTCAGATCATTATCTATCAGACCTGAAAGTTTCATGTAAATCGGTCGAGCAGCTTTAGAGAAATGCGTACACAAAATTGGTTGGAAAAAAAAAGAAAAAAATGATAATAATAGGGAAAAAGAAACCGAACGAAAACAATAAGGTCTTCCATTGAAAACGGAAGACCTTAATAATAATACATGTATTAAGAACTGTACAAAAACAATAAGTCTCCAAATTTCATTCGGGAGACTTAATAATAAAAATTAAATAGAGATAGGATCATTAAACATCAATAATTTAAAGATAATTGACAATTTCTGATTCTAATGGGGTCAGGATGACCCCTTAGGGTCATGACTTACATGCCATAATGATCTGATGTGCCATGACCTAAGGAGGAATAATATCTTTGGATTAAGGTGGGGATCTCAATGGTTTTTATGATATTTGATAATTTCAGGAAGAGCACTTTGGGTCATGACCTACATACCATCTGAAATGCCTTGAACAAAGAAACAATAATATAATATGTACATGATATATGATTCAATTTAAGAACCCAGATATAGATCAATCATCTATGTTTTGTAATACTTCCTATACATATATATACATGTATTACTTTGTGTTTTGTTCTATACTATTCATGTTCATGACTGTGGTATGGCTTAGTCTTATTTTAAATTACATTAAAAAATTGTCAAATATATGACTTGGAACCCCCACCCCCAAACAAACTCAAATATAAACTGCCCCCCCCCCCCCCCCCCCTTAATTGTCGAATGATCTATTAAAATCAAAATATAATTTGGGTGTCTAAAAACTTGTATAAACTGGTAAAAAATGTTATTCTTAAAAAAAATTACATTACACCTTGCATATTTGACAAATGATCTATTGAGATATGATCAGAGGTCATATTTCTACCTTGTGATCAATAACTAGTATTCATTGACAAGTTAAAATTAATAACAATAAATGATTCAAATTATAAATGTTTATACTCCACATTCACCCCCCCCCCCAATCTAACCTGGTTCTAAAGATTCAGTCTTACATGTATACAGTAGCAAATTTTAAATCATTTCTTGATTGCTTTTTGTCCCTGATGCACATTAATATTTTGGAAATTGCTTAAATTCACCTATTTGGGGCAATTGTAAAGTCTCCTAAACAAAGCAGTGACACAGTGACACAGTGTAGGCTAGGAATTACCCACATGGATCAAACACTACTGTAACATATGAATAAGATAAAATACTTTATTATTTCTAGTTCTAGAATGTCAGGGTGTCTCCAAGGGGGCATAATCTATATACAATTTTACGCGCAATGACACAAAGAGCAAGTGACATAAAGAGCAAGGGGCATAATCTATATACAATTTTACGCGCAATGACACAAAGAGCAAGAATAAATTAAATGGTTTAGGGATGAGGATCTCAGATCTCAGAAGTTAACAAAATATACAGTGTATCATCATTTCCTATTTCATAAAGGCAGAGGGGGGGATTGGGGGGGGGAGTTAAAGACAACACCTGGGGGTCATTAATGTACTTTAAGGAAATACTCCTTCCTTCCTATTATAACTCATATAAAAATGATAAGTGTATACACTTACTTACATGTAATACACAAATTTAATAAGAAATTGTTTATACACGGTCAATATGGGGTCAACTCAATAGTGCAAGTCTGACAAATGAAAAAAATAACTTTTGCAACTAAAATGACAGAAACTTTATAAATGCGATAGGATAGGTAACGATGATAAGCTTATTTAAATATTAAAAGATGATGATAGAGTATGCTGTCAAAGGGAGATTTAAAGTAGAACTTAAGTATGCTGGCATCTCATTATATTGTGCTACTGCTACTACATGTATTATGCTTACCTAAATTGGTCAACATCATAATGATAATCCAATTAAAACACAATAATGAATTCCTTTAGCTGACCTTAACTAATCCTTTTCTGCATATGGAAAACACAGACATGTATGTATACACGTGAACCCATCTAATCGAAGAGCTGGGTAAAACTAATACCCACTAATGAGACCTGCAGACCTGTGTAATTGTGTACGTAACTTAATCAGACAAAGATCAGTTATTTGTAACATGCATGTATTTTTATGACCTATTCCTCAAATCCACTTGCACTATTTTATTAGGTAAATAACAGCTTTAAGGTGGTGCAGGACACCTGCATATTGTGATGTCGACTTCCTATTGAGATAACAAATAAAGTATATTAATTAAAATATTAATGAAATATTTACCCCCCAAATAATGTTACCTAACATTGAAGCGCAATGAGTTAAAGCGTTTACATGTCTGTAAGAGCATTGGGGTCCAAGGTGTGTATTTGGTAATTTTACAATTGATAAACATGTAAATGAATTTTCATGGGGAGGGGAGGGGAGGGGGGGGGGGGGGGTCTGGACCCCTCACTCACACCCCTTCTCTAAATCTGTGCATAAGATGATGTACATGTAGGCACACAGAAGCAAATCTAAAACCGGCAACCGCCACGGGGAGGGGGCATAATTTAATTTTTAATTTTGTTTGTAATAATTATATAGACCATTTTATTTTCTATGACATGAAATGTTAAGATTATTAATTAACTGAAAATTCACTGCAAACAGTTCAACCCCAAATTGCACATAAAGTGCTGCTCATGTGTATTATCATATATGGGAAGGGATCTCATCCTTCAGTTATGAAAATTATAATTTTTAAATGTATTACCGGAGCTTGCATGTGGCCTTCATTTTTAATTAAACTGGTACAAAACAGTGTTATTTAGGGGCAAACACTTGGTGCGGGTATTACTGTCTAATGACAGCATCTAGTTTTATTGTGTTGAAAAAATGTTTGGGGAAAAAAATAGGGCTTGGTATGAAAAAAATTCAAAACATTTTCATTTTAATGGCTGTCTGACATATGGATTACCATAAGGGTACACATGTCTTTATGCATTAATAGTTACATGTAAGTTCAAATAAAATGGAATTAAATTGGTTGATGTACTCATATTAGCATTAACAATAAAAAAAAAATAGAGCAGTTGTTATTTCTAGAACATGATCGGTGACATAGATATTTTATTTAAAATAAAAAACAAAAAATAAAATCCACCACCCGCCCCATATTTTTTGCAAATCAGGATGACAATCTTAAAGAGACAGTACAGCTGAAAACACGTGTGAATAACTTCAGATTTATTCATTGTTTCGTTAGGAAATAGGAAATAATGATGATTGTAACAGTTGAAATAGATAAAAATCCCTTTCACGTACCTAATTAATGTAATTATGAGCTTCCGGAAATTTAAGAGTCGTACAAACTGGAATAATCTTATATCGTTTATTTGTACCATGTGGATTTTGATTTACAGTAATTGACACGTGCTGAAAACTACAAGATATTCGCCCGAGTCCTATCATCATGGTATACGAGGTAAAAAGGACTCTCTAAACGGAACACATGATCACTTTCTCGATAATCTATTAATGGTTTTCCAATTTCGGTTCATTTTAAAATGAACAGATATAATGAGTCAAATAACCCCTCAAGGGGCCTCACTTACAAAAATAATACTAGCTTGTAGTCAACTCCTATGATAAGCATGCTAATTACATGCTTACAAAATAATAATTGTGGTTATTTTAAAAACTTTGAACAACTATTACCTTGGAGAAGTAGAAAAGACATATTCTTATCAACAAACATGTACAGGAGAATCTTCGCGAGCCCTGCATGTGTTTTGTTTACCTTAAATACGCATGCGTAATAGTATAGATGGCTGACCCCGTAACAAGTGTGATCTATTTATGTGATAGGTTATACGTAATTATTAATTTTAATGAAATAATTAGATTAATTTAATGGAGAACTTTGTAATTTTCTGAAAGTTTATACATTCATGAGTAATACAAAAATACCGAACCTGATCGGAAATTTGTTTCAAGTCGGTTTTTTGATAAGATGCGCCGTACTGTCTCTTTAATATATTAATTTTATGTGGCCTAGCTAATGCAATATCAAAAATGGAGCTCTATTATACATATACCTAAGGTGAATTTTCGATTGGAAAAAGGGGGCGCTTTGTTGGTCTTTTAGTAAATAAACACTAGCTTTTGAGCTCACCAAAGCTGAAAGCTTAAGTGAGCTTTTCTGGTCACATTTTGTCTGTCACTTTCTGTCTGTAAACTTTTCACATTTTCCACATCTTCTCCAGAACCACTGGACCAATTTCAATTGGAATCATCCTCAGGTAGTGTAGGTTCAAGTTTGTTCATTCCATGATCCCCAGGGGTAGGGTGGGGCTGCAATAGGATGGGGTGATTTTTTAGATAGGAATATACAGAGAAAAATCTTCTTCTCCAAAACTGAAACTTGTGTGGAAGCATCCGCAGCAGTAGGGACTCGGTAAATTCAAGTTTGTTCAAATCATGATCCTCAGGAGTAGGATGGGATCACAATGGGGGGAAGGGGGGGGGGATAGAAAATCTTCCAAAAAAAACCAATTTCCTTAGAAAAGCTGTAACTTTATTGAAAGCAACCTTAGGTAGTGTAAGATTCAAATTCCTAAAAATCAAAATGTTGAGGAGTAGGGTGGGACCCCATTTCGGATCCAATTTTACAAAGAAAACATTTTAATTCGCAAAAACTGAAATGTTATAAATAGGGATTACAATAGATTGTATAATTGCTAATCGGTTAATCACAATTCGTTGCTTGTTTATTATCAATATTAATAATTGTTTTAAATAACACAAAAAACACGATAGGAATATTTTGTTTTTGTGTAAATCAAAATATAATGTAAAAATTATATCTCATGATAATTTATTAAACAAAAAATCTTGAACAAGGATCCATGAAGTAGTTTCACTGACCATAATATTGCAATTCTGCAGTCTGATCCAATTCTCAAAACAAAGTCTGTCCATGACAAGTTATAGATCTCCATTTGAAATGATTATCCCTTTGGATAGTAGGAACATGTGTGTGCCCTTAGAAATTGTATGTCCAAGTAATAATTATACTAGATTGATGTTGTATTAAAGAAAAAAGTAAGATAACCACATTGAACGTATTTACAATAATTATCATTAATGGTAATCAACGATATTACTTGTATTAGTATCATTTATTAATAATCTTTGAAAAGCTGAAGAGACAAGGCAGTGACTTGTTGTTTTACTTAACACCTACTGATCAAATTTCCACAAGACCTCAGCCCGGAGGTCTTAACGGTTTCTAATTAAACTTGATTACATAATAGTCTCGAGAGACCAAAAAATGAAATTTTTTTGAAATTGTGTTAATATACACTTTTTTAATGTATACAACTAACCGATACTGATTTTGCAACCAGTTACCATCATTCCGACCAATTAATTTGCCATCCCTAGTTATAATGTATGGGTTTACTTATATGCAAGCATTTTGACAAATTGGTGATTCTTTAAAATTGTTTAGACTTTGGCCCCTGGTCAACTCTTGGGCCGCAAAAGGGGTTCAGAGTTTGATGTGGGTTAATATCCAAAATATAAACAATTGTTTAAGATCTTTTTGAGAACTGCGATGCTCAACATGTGATATGACTATAAAATCATCCTGTTAGAAAAGGGACTTGATTATAAACATAAGAATATCCAAGGGAAAATGGATTTTCATTTATACAGGATCTACATGTATTATGCTACATTGTCCAGATTGTTTTTATTATGACTCCATTAAGCTGATTTATCATGCCTATTGTTGCTCAGTTGAGCAATGTGGCCCATGGGCCTCTTGTTTATACCTATTTACTGGCTTTGCAAAATTCGGAAAAGTTCAATTTCTTACATCTATAATTGTTCTAAACACACAAAATAAGAATGTTTAAAGTAATATTGATGTCGATATCCATGTTTTGTTTATTTGAGGAAGATATGCCACGACAAACATAAATTTATACTGAAGCAGAGGAAATTTGTACTAAATTTATCTTTATCTCTTTTTTAGCCCACCTGAGCTGAAAGCTCAAGTGAGCTATTCTGATCACATTTTGTCAGTTATCCGTCTGTCCGTCTGTCTGTCCATCCGTCTGTCCATCTGTCCGTCTGTCTGTGCAATCGTGTCCGGTCCATATCTTTCTTATGGAGAAACATTGGAAGTTCTTACTTCACACAAAGATTGCGTGTTACCTAAGGGTGTGTCATGACCTTGACCCAAGGTCATTCAGGCAAGGTCAAGGTCACTGGCAGAAAAAGTGCAAAATTCGTGTCCGGTCCATATCTTTCTTATGGGGAAACATTGGAAGTTCTTACTTCACACAAAGATTGCTTATGACCTTAGGGTGTGTCATGACCTTGACCCAAGGTCATTTGGGCAAGGTCACTGGCAGAAAAAATGCAAAATTCGTGTCTGGTCCATATCTTTCTTATGGAGAAACATTGGAAGTTCTTACTTCACACAAAGATTGCTTTTGATTAAAGGGTGTGTCATGACCTTGAACAAAGGTCAATTGAGAAAGTTCAAGGTCATTGTTTCAAAAAAGCTAAGTTCTGTCTGTGTCATGTCTTGTATTAATGGAAATATTAGAAGCTAAAAATTAACAGTTTTCAAAAATAAAGCAGTTGTTATTTATAGAAAATGGACAGTGAAATAGATTCATCCAATATTTTCTATAATAGCAAAAATACATGCGTTATGATTTTTTTCTTAGCGGGGGGTATCAATTGTGAGCTTGCTCACAGTACCTCTAGTTTTATATGAATTTTTTTGTATTTTTTTTTATAGAAATCGGAAACATCGTTTTAGCTGCGAAAAAGATATATTAGAGCTAAAAATTTGTTATCAATTAATGCACAATATAATTATCTATAAATACATATCAAAAACGGCCAGATAAACTTTGAAATATATTTGTAAAAAAAATATTTATGAAAATGAAAAAAAAGGATTGTAGATATTTTTTAAATCTATGGATAAAAACTGCAGATAAACTGTTACTCGCATTTAACAATTGCTGTACAATCATATTTCAACAAGAAATTGAAACCAAATAGTGAAATTAAAGTATAAATGGAAAATTTTAAAATCGAACCGATCCCGATTGTAATTAAACTGATCCCGAACGAAATCACATAAAGTTAGAATGAATCAGAATTTTGCAAAAATTTCAGATTGTTTAGCTGTAAAATAGTTTCGTCATTTACTAACTTTATAATTTATATCAATTACTTAGAAAAAAACTGCAGTTTATTTGTAAAATTTCAATTTTAAAATAATTCTGATCGGGATCAGTTTTTTTTCAATCAGGATCGGTTCAAATTTGATAAATAGCAATTTTTCCAAAATTTTGCATTTTCATTTCTATTTCTTTGTAAAATATCATTGTTTAGTAAATAGTTTATGTGACTATATGTTATTTTAGAAATTTTATCCATAGAATAAAAAGATATTAAAGAATTAAAATTTTGATTTTCAGAAATATTTTTTTAATTAAAAAATTAAACACTTGACCAAACGATCTTTGGCATGAATTTATTTATAATTATATTACACATTAATTGACAACAAGTTTTAAGCTCTAATATATTCTGTTTGTCTGCAGAACAGTTTTTCCTATTTCACTGAAAAAATACAAAAAAATTCTTATAAAATAACTGAAAGCCGATATTGATCTCTGTTTTGTGGAATCATGTTTCAAAAAAGATTCTCTATCGATCAATAAAATAAAATTTTGGTGTGTCGAGGAACCTTAACTTGTTTTGATTTTTGTTTAGCATGTTTAGTTTCTTTTTATTTTAACTTGAGAGAAACCGTCATTTTTATTTTCGAATTCAAAATTTTTACGTGTATACCGGTAAATCAAACAGCTGATTGCTTACATGTACCTGCGCTAAATCTGATGCACTAATAACATATTATAGAATACTATTCATTATGTTGGTACATGTAATTTGGTATGATCTCTACATAATGGTTGATTAATGCAACATGTTTTATTAAGATACTCAGCAATTTCAATCTAAACGGAGATCATTCTCGCTGCTAGAAATATATTAGTATATATATATATGATGAAAAATAAATTGTGTTTTTTCTTTGTTTTAGTGCACGTTTCTCTTTTTTAAATTCTTTACAAATTTCTATTTACTAACCTAAGAGTCAAGCTTCGAGTTATAAGCAAGATACAGAGCTTTGCGCACAGTGCTACTGTATGTTTGTACACAAAGCTGAGGTCATGCTTTAGTTTGTTTACATTTTAAATGCAGCTATGCTGAATAGGAAATACCAAGTGTAAAAATCGTAAGTTGAATGTAATATACTCATGTGAACAAAAGCATGACTCAAACCAAGCTATGTATCTTTCTTATAATTCTACGATTAGCGCTGAAATTTCGGTTGATCAGTAGAAATGTCTTGCTTAAAGGATGATATGCTGTAACTACTTTCTGGTGCCCCTTCTTCAACAGGTCGAGACCACTATATTTTGTGACGTCGGCATAAATTTGCATACTAAATTAGCCATCTGTTTACTATTATCGACAAACCAATCAGGTGAATGAGTTGCAAGGCATTGTGGGCTACTACAAGTTTCAGTGTATACAAAGCGTATTGAAAATATATACCATTTTGAAATGTCCTTTGGAAACTCATTTTGAATGATTTTTCAGAATTTATGAAATTAATATGGACAATTATGTCTGAACTTTAATTTCTATGCTCACATTTAAAAAATATTGCATATGAGGACTTATATCAACCTATTTAAATACCCCATTTTCAATGTTCAAAAGAGAGGTACGTCCTATAGAATTAGAAGCAGCGAGTACCGTTTTTCACGTGATATCCCATATATAAGACAACATTATTAGAATGCTCGTTGATATTTTCTTCAGGGACATTCATCAGAATGCTTAATTAATGGACAAAGTACTAAATGCTGCACAGCTTGCGCTTCTGCGTTTGTATATTTGTGCATTTCTACTACCGTGGCTATTCACGTATGTTAAAAATGTACAGTTACCTGTATTTATTTCTAGTGCACAATGATAAAGTCACCAATACACAACTGTGCAGTTTTTTCATATCAAAACCTGTTTGTTCTTGTATGCGTATGTTTGTCAGTCGTTTGATACTGATCATTTTTGAAGCAACAATTGATCAACTAAAACAACAGTATTTTTCAATGTGAGCATGGAACAAAGTTAATGGTACGTAATCTTTCCTTTTTTACCTTCTAAAGTAAAAATCAAGATGTACAAACTTTCCGGCAAGCAATTAAATATTGTGAATAAAACAGACAAAAACCACGTGCGTCTGTTGAATCGTAAACACGTTGTAGACCGTTATGCATTGCAACTCATTCACTGGATTGGAGAATCTGTTTGACGAAAATACTACCACGTGTTAAATAATGCTATCCATATAAGGTAGTGTACCCGACCTGTTCAATGATGAATCGTGTAAAATCTACACAAATTTTTGATAGTTTTTCGAACACAAGTAAATAAAAATGACGTCTTTTAAACAGTTTCCATAGTCCTGACACATTATTATTATGAGGATAAAAGCATTATCGATGTTCTTAAAAAATTATTGCAACAGAAAATCTTCTTTGTATGTAGACATTTGTTGTTTTAATAAAGATTAAAATAATGGGTTGGCCTTGGTACAATAGAGCGAAATGCCTGCCAATATATAAATTTGAATTATAGCTATTTAACTTATGTGACAACATTTTTAAGTTTAGTTTATTCATCAATCAAGTGAGTAAGGATATGAAACGTCATACGAAATGAATTCATGCCTGGTAAATGACAATTGTTTATATTTGCAAATCCATTGTTCTTTCCCACTGTAAGTCAATACGGAGGAACTGCAATTATTTTTCTATAATCGCAATTGCTCTGTCTGTATACTATGACGTCATAAAGGTGTGACATCATATACTTTTCCATGACGTTATAGATTTAAACCACTATATGATACATCATGTGTTTTTCTCCAACTCCATAAAATTGATGTATTTAATTAAAACATGTCTTATACATTAACATTTTAAAGGAAGTACTGTTAAAATTAACATATCATTGATTCTGTTAACAAATCTATGTGAATTAAAAAGATACATTACAGTCTGAATGTTTATTTTTGATGCATTAGCTAAATGTCAAGGTCTAGGCTTATACGGGGTATTTGCAAGTGGTAAAATGCAAATATAAGTAATAAATAACGATTATTTAGTGAACATGGCGTTATAAATAGCAACTGCTCTGCTGGCATATTTTCCATGATGCGCTAGCGGGCATCATGGAATATGCCAAGAGTGCAATTGCTATTCATAACGCCATGTTCACTAAATAACGTTGTTTATTTCTTAAATAATGGAGAAAGCCAATTCAATTTTTCAATGTTTTTAATTTGAGGAATTGAGTGCATTCATTCTGGTGCATTAAGGTACACTTTTCTTCTTTCACATATATGATTTTTAAAAATAAAAATACAATAATTAGTGAGTATTGGAGGGAGAAAATGTACCTTTACGCTCTAATGTATTTTAATCGTATTAAAAAGTAATGGGGGTGGGGGGGGGGGGGGGGCTGAAATAAGGGGAACTTGAAGTAAACCGTGAACACCAACTGAAAATTTTAGTTATTTATATTGCATATGATCTTATTTTCGGTAAAAGTGGTATTGCAGAAAGGTAAATATGTCAAAGATTAAGTATGTGCAACAATAAGTGTAAGATTTGGATATTTATTTTTGGTTAATATACCAAGTGGGCACATGGCACAATATCCTTTGAACGCTCATATAGAGCCAGTGTTGCTCAGGTGAGCGATGTGGCCCATTGGACCTCTTGTCTTTGGCTTAAAATATTTTTGTAGCAATATTATTCATTTCTATAAAAAAGTTTTTAAGAGTTTTTCAGTATCATTTTGCATTTGTATGATCTCATATATTTTCAGATAACTGACTGATATACAATAAAAAAATCTGAAAAACCCCCACAAAATTGATTCCATCTTGTCTGATTGAGAAAATTTCCATGGGTCTCTTTATACTTTCTAGGTTCTGAGTGAAAGAGTTGAAAATATACGGAGGGAAATGAGTCATCTAAAGGCAGAAATTGACTTAATTTTTGGAAGAGGCATTTGGGATTTGAATTATAAACTAAGAAGTGCAAACCTGAAAATCAAATCCACGGAGCGGTCAATTTATGGCCTTAATGAATGTGCAGATACAGCTCAGCTTGAGATGAAAGCATCAGAAGTTGAAAAAAAATTGCATCGACTACGTCTGATTATACAACCGATGAGTAATATCATTTTTATATTGATTGTATTATTAATTATCTAACACAGTATATCACAAATTTAGAGTGCAATAATTATACCCCACAAACAAAGTTTAGGGGGTTATATTGGAATCACCCTATCCATCTGTCTGTAGACATGATTTTGTCCCCATGTAGACTTTTTAACAACCATGGAATAATCTCAAAATTTGTACATATGTTGAACACCATCTGAAGATGTGCACCTGCAATTTTTATCAAGATCAGACAAGATTTAATGATTTTATAACACTTTTCATTTTTCTTACCCTATGTATTGTACACTGACCGTAAGGGAGATAATCCTTACAATTTTTTTAAAATTATTAGCTCACACTATAAAAATATTTATATAAATACTTCGATATTGAGTTTTTTGTCCTTATTACATAACCAGATATATGTTTAAAAAGTATTTTATTGGCACACAATGCATAATTTTTATTTGGCAATGATAAATTCTTAGGAGCTAATAAGAACATCAAAGACAATTAAGTAGCTGAATTTATTTGTCCGAAGGGGGTCATTATCTGAGTCATGGTTTAGATGGAGCATGTGAATAGGGAAAATCTGTGATAATCTGTAAAATGGGCAGTGGTTTGTGGGTTATACTGTTTCATATAAATCAAAAGTTTCTATCAATTACAAAGAAATGAGTTATTTTGCAAAATGATACTTAGGAGCTGTAAAAATAAACTTAGTAGTGAAATAAATTGATGAAGTGACCATATAGGACATTAATGTAACTGAAATTAAAAATCATTGATATGATTGTAGTATTTGTGCAATTTTAAAGTTGTTTATAATATTATATTCTCCTTGAGCATTTAAATAATGCAAATTCTGATAATTTTTTGCAAGTTTCTCCAAGTCAACCAGCTCATTAAAGAAAATCATAGTCCTATGGTATCAATTTTTTTTTAGAGATAAAGTTGTATTAAAGGAGAAAGTGAGGAAAATTTTGAAAAGACAAATTGCATCTGTCAAGACTCAGATTAGAAACATTTTCAAGGTTTTAATCACAGAAGAGCTAAACATGGCTATTTTCATTTACTGCAAAGGGAGGGGCTATTGTCAGATTTCTTTTTTATTTCTCTTAAACAAATGTAAAAAAAAATATCATTGGATACAGAATTTGTAAAGGACTCTATATGATATTAGTCAAATTTGGCCCCCATATAAATTAGCATTCTTTAAAGTGTTTCAGGTACATTAAATTGTATTATCTTTTAGAAGAGTTGATATGAAATATATTTTTTACCTATTTATTTGATTTTTTGATCTCACTTGCAGTATATGACATCAGAAGTGATACTACTTTTTTAATTCAATCAAAATCAGTCATTAATTGACATTTTTCTTATCTTATTTTGAATTGGAAATATAGAGTGATGCTTTGAACAAGAACAAACTTTTTGTCACTTATAAGTACTGGATAGATACATCTTTGGTGAAAATATATTGTGGGCCTCTTGTTGAATAATCCAGAAGCACTGGGCCAATTTCAATTAAAATAAGCACAAAGCATCCTTAGGTATACGGCATTCAAGTTGGTTAAATGAAGAACCACATTCTCTTTCAAGGGGATAATTTAACATTATTGAAAATCTGTGGATATTTTTTTAAAAATCTTCTCAAAAACAATTGGACCAGAAAAACTGAAACTTGTTTGGAAGCATCCTTATGCAGGTAGGGTAGTTTGTTTAAATCATTATCCAGGTTGTAGGATGGGGGCTACTATTGGGGGTTAATTGTTTACTAGAAATAGATAGAGAAAATCTTGAAAACTCTCTCTTTTAAAACCATCAGACCAGAAAAGCTGAAACTTGAGTGGAAGCATCCTTAGGTAGTGAAGATTCAAGTTTGTTCAAATAAAGATCCCCAGGGGTAGGTTGGGACGACAGTGGGGTTTGAATTTTTACATAGGAATAAATATTGAAATATATTTGAAAATTTTCTTCTCAATAACTGATACAACAATAGAGGCTTGATTTTTTAACATGAGAATGTGGGGTGAAAAAAAAATAAAATCTTTTAAAACAAGATCTTTGTACCTCTTCTAAGTTGTCTAGATTTTGTATTTGATACCATAAAGCTGAGTTGATATTGTTGCTCAGGTGGGCAATGTGGCCCCTGGGCCTCTTGTTAAACATGAGAGAAAGAGAGAGAGAGCAAGAGCGAACATGGCCATTTACAATAAAGTTATAACTTTTTCACACTCTCTCCGGTTTTCCTTTCCCTTATTCCTGTCAAATAGAATTTTAGAGAATTTTTATAAGGGAAGACAAACAGACAAAGTAAAATGGGAGAGTGAAAGAAAAATAAATAAAAGGCATTAATTAAACCAATTACTATTAATATACACTTGAACCTCGATATCTCAAACACTGATAGGTCGAAGTGATTTGTAAGTCCCAACCACTTATTTTTTAGGTATTTTATCCTCGATATCGCAAATACTAGAAATATCTCGAAGTTTTTAAACAGTCCCATCTAGTTCGAGATAACGAAGTTTGACTGTATTAATCAAATATCTTACTATTTCAGATTTAAGTAAGAAATGAAACTAAAATGTTAAATGGCAGATTTATTTACTGTGATACAGTACTTTAGTTTTAATTATTTAAAAGTAAGTTGGCAGTACTTATACCATTCAAAGTACTTGAGACAGGGGTGACAAAAAAATAAGCAAAGCCAATATAACAGACTTCTATGTTTATGGTCAATTTAGCAGCATAGTAAAACTTTGAAACATCATGCCTCAACTGTGTATATTCTCCTCTTTGCTCACAATGGCGTACATCATTTACCTCCCCTTACATTAACCATGGTACCAGTTATATACTTCACTACTCTCTGTTTATCTTTGCATGCTACATATAATTTTTTTTATTATATATACATGTATATATGAAATGAATTATCTAATTTTAAAGTATTTAAACTGGGATAAGAATTTTACACTTTTAGGCAAAGGTTTCAACCAAACGAATGACAAATTAATATATCCCATGTCTGAATTAGAATACAAACAAGTTGAAGATGAAGATGAAGATGAAGCCAAAGGTATGCAGTATTTGAATAGTTTGATTGTGGGTAAGGCTGTACAAAGTTAATTCTAGGTTTAACGTTGCCTTTAAAATACCAAACCTACAAGGGAGGGCGAGAAAATTATATGGCCAAAAATTTTCAAACAAGTAAATCTTATTAATTTATAGAAATACAAATGCAGTGAGCGTTCAAGCTTGATGTTAACTAAGTGTTTAATGATCTTTCCTGTCAGTTTTAAAGACAGTCCCATTAAATATCTGATGTATAATCCATAATGTGCCCTAACAGTTCGTGTTTCTACAGATTGCAGTATTTTATTTGCAAAAAGTAAATCTAACTGGAGAAAATAAATTTATAGATTGAAAATTGGAGTTTGTATGGTTTTTTTAAAAAGACAATTTCTCTGAAATCTACGAGCACAGGTTAGGTTAAACGTAGAAATATGTTAATTTGGACAGCCTCAGTTTGAAACTATTTTAGTGTGTACTAGTCTGTCCAAAGTCTTTGTAATTTTATGATGTGAATTTAAGACATTTGATATTTCCAGGTGTGGGAGGGGAGGGTGTCCGGACTTCACCTTATCTACATTACATAACAAAGACTTTTAAGCTCTGTATTTTGTTTGTCGATCACTAACTTGACTTACCGTACAAAGTTTGGTCAAGCATATAAAGCATCAATTTACCATTCTAGACATATATATTAATATATTTGAGAAATTAATTAAATGCAATACTTAACTAATAATATTGTATTATAGCTTTCCTCTTCATATACATTTATAAGATAACAATTATAAAAACGTTCATAGGTTGTTAAAATATTCAAAGGACATAAGTTCGAAGTCTACTAGACAATAATTTCTTGATTTGAATTGGAAGATTAACAATTATTTTTTGCACCAATATTTTCTTTGGAGACAATGAAGCACACAAAGCAGAAGATGGTAACCTAACCTATAAAATGCAACTACTTACGAAGTACATGAAGAGAAAAAAAGATGATGTTGTTTTGCTAGATGTCGACGATTCAGAAGGAGCGTCTTCAGATGCCATCAATAGTATGCTTTATATATATATATATATATATATATATATATATATATATATATATATATATATATATATATATATATATATATATATATATATATAATTTCCCAATACAACAAAAAATAAATCGGCACAGTTTTAAATAATTTAAAAATGATAAATATCCAGAATAAAATCACAAATTGATCCTATTAACCGCAAACGTTTTCGCCATTCCTGGCTCTTCAGGCAGTTATGTACAAAATTTTTGTACATAACTGCCTGAAGAGCCAGGAATGGCGAAAACGTTTGCGGTTAATAGGATCAATTTGTGATTTTATTCTGGATATTTATCATTTTTAAATTATATATATATATATATATATATATATATATATATATATATATATATATATATAATTTAATTCTGGTTGTAACGCGCTTTCTGATTGGCTAAAAAATTATTTTATATCGTATAAAGAATGTTGCCTACGTCATAGTAAGACTAACGTAAAAAACGTATCAATACGCCTGAGGTTACGTTTGAATTTTGTACAATTTTACGTCATTTTAAAGGTCAAATGACCGTTTTTATCTACAATTAAGAGTAAAAAATTAAATTATAAGCGATGAATTCAATATTTATTAGTTTTATACGATATAAAATGGTTTGAAACAGTTTACGCTTTTTTATAAACCGCTTCACTTTTTATAAAGGGTAAACTGCCCCAAACCATTTTATATCGTATAAAACAAATGAATATTGAATTCATTCCTTAAAAAAAAAAAATATATATAAATATATATATATATATATATATATATATAATCTGACTAATGTAAAATAATTTAATTAATGTGTCAGTTAAACATTTGAATATTACTTTCTTTGCTATTATTTTTTGTAGAAAAAAAAGAAGTTGCTTTTGCAGATAAGGTACTACATTCTTTTGTTTCTGAGAAGTAGGTCAATATATTATGTATCCCAAAATTAAAGATTTGTTTTCATAGAATGCATTGAATATATTAAAGAAGAGGCCTATGGTCAACATCATTTACACATTTACTTCTTAGAACCACTCGGCCAATTTTAATGACATTAAAAGACATAAGCACACTGAGAAGAAAAGGAATAAAAGAATTTATATTAACAGAAAAGTATTGAAACTAGAATGGGTGATATTTTAGCTCACCTGAGCTTAAAGCTTAAGTGAGCTTTTCTGATCAACTATTGTCTGTCATCCGTCTGTCCATCCGTCTGTAAACATTTTACATTTTGATCTTCTCTAACACCACTTGACCAAATTCAACCAAATATGACCCGAAGCATCTTTATAAGAAGATGAATATAAATTGCACAAATAAAAAGCCAGATTGCATTCAAGTGGAGAAAACCTCGAAACTGTAAAAAAGGGGTGCATTTTAAAATTTTTTCTCAAGAACTACTGAGTTAATCTTAACGTAGTTTAGCATAAACTATCCTTATGGAAAATATGAATTTCGAAAATTAGGGGCTAATTATGTTCCAAATTTGAGCTAATTACGAAAATAATAATAAAGCGGGATCGTATTCCATATCTCGTAGACTGGCAATTTCGTACGATATAGACTGGTCCGTTGATAGGCATTGCCAGTCTTTCCGAACGAAAACGAGTTCCTTTGTTGTCAATCTTACAAAGTTGTGCAACAGTTCACGTGCGAATATAATCTATGAAACATGGAAGCTGATATTGTAAAGTAAATTGAGGTCAAATATTTCAACGCATTGTCATTTTCACTTGTGATGGTGGTTTTAGCTTGTTTTGACTTACGTTTCGTTTGCGGAACGATTGCCTGTATTCGGTATTCTCGTATTTGGAATTTTTACGCAACAAATCAAACATATACTTCGGTAAATAGGCAGTTGGTTGTTTACCTGCGAAACTTATAAAATCTGATGCATTAACAACGTACTGTAATCTGGTAATTCGGTATGATCTCTAAGCGTTGGGGTCGCAATGGTGGTTAATTCAATGTGTTTTGTTAACATGCCTAGCATTTTCTATAGAGTCTATTCATTTTAAACAGACATTATTTTCGTTGATTGAGATATATACTAGGTACTATATGTATGATTTAAAAAAAATGTGCTCTTTCTGATCATGATTAAGTGCATTTTCCCTCTGTTTTTGTTGTTTATTAATCTAATTGAGTGTTAACAAAGACCAAACAAGGGGACGGCTTTGGTTGAAATAATCGATTTTTGATCGGTAACTTCGCCGGAATTTCCTCCGATAGAGAATTTGCAAAAGCCATGTATTCCGAGTTCATAATTGTTAAATTAACTCAAAAGACAATGAGACAATGTTTATGTAATTGAAAAAACGTTTTTACAGCGTCAGTTAAACCCTGTTGTGATTAATCACCAGCGACTGTCTTAAGGACGTTGGATCCTGCAATCAAGTCTTCAAGTTTTTTTCTAAAGTATTTTTTTTTTTAAATCTACAAACATAGCTTAATCAAAATTCAAAACAAAATTTTGGGATCTGTGTGCTTCATTGGCGCTACGGTGTATTTAAAATGACCTTTCTGCACTGAAAGTGCAGATAACACATAAATTGCTTTTCCCTCTATATTTTATTATCGGAATGAACCATGGCATCAAATACAAATTAATACTATTTAAAATAAATAAATTAACATTATCATAAAGAAAAATGTTACAATTTCTTCACCTAATTGATATTTTGACCTTTTTGCACTGATAAAACGCTATTTTTATCCATTACCAATTCAACATGTAATGAAATTATTTAAAAGTCTCAAACTTTTTCTAAAATTATGATAAACTTGTCAGAAAAAGCTTAAAATTTCAGAAAGTAGAACAAAATGAATAGGTCTATTATGTAAAATTAGAGATATGGCATGAAATAAGCTGATTATAGACTAAAATTGGAATTCATTTTTCTTTGACTTTTATGAATTATAAGTTAAATTTGCCAATGTATGTCGATAGAAATATTGAAAAAATGTAAAATTATGTTTTTCGTAGCAAAATGAAGATATCCTAATGCACAAACTATCTGGAAATTTTGTTTGAACTGAAATAAGGAAGCTAAAGTGATCTAAAACAACTGAGTTGTGAAAAATGTTCATTTTCTTCTTAAAAACCTTCCGCCACAACATATAGTCCCATACTAAACTCTGTAAATATGTATTTTTTCCTTTACTACTTCTTTAAGATACTTTAATTGGCATTATAAAATTTGAATTTATGAGTATAATAATTATATATGATACATATTTTCTAGAATAGAGGTGAACCAAAATGGCTACCAAAAAACACAGGAACGAACCTCTTTAAGGCCCTGTCACACCAAGTGCTCATGACGTGCTAGGAGTTTTTACCGCGAGTCCACGGCGTGCTCTGCGCGCTGACTGCGTACACAAGACGTTCTTTACTACTTTGTAGGTTAATATTAATTTGTACAATTGTATGGGAAACAAACGAGAATTTACAAGTAGTAAATAAATGATTAAAAAATTGTTTTGATGTTATAAAAAGGTACATTGTAATTGAAACATAACTGCATGTACTTGTAACCAATTTGTGAAGGACTAGAACAAAACTCTTAGTAGTCAGATCTACAAATGATCCATTATTAGTTGTTAGAAAACAGGGAAAAGATGTGAAAACATCAGAACCAAATGGCATGAATTCCATCTACGTCCATTGATAGTTCCTGGAATATTAGCAAATGCTACTTTTTACATAGTCATCTACATCCAGTTTAATAATTATTACATCGTTTGCTATTGTACAACAGTCATTGTTCGGTTTTTCGTGGTCTTGATGACAACGCACTAGAAACGCCGTGGGAGCGCGGTATAAACGCAGAGGAAACGTCACGAGAGCGCGATGAACGCAGCAACAGCTCTTTCGGGTCGCTGTGAAATGAAAAACAACTTGTTCAAACGCTGTGGATGCGCAGTGAGATAAGGAATAAGGAACCATTCTTTGAATATTGTGAGGTGATAATTTCGGTCGGGGCGTGATATAGGTCTCCATGCAAGCGCAATTGCCTTATTGCTGCGTCTACACTGCGATTAGCTGCGTTTCTTGAGCGCGCCGACGGAGCATTTTGTCTAAATGCTATAATTTTTCTTATCCCAACAATTTTAAAATGTGTTTATAGTTTTACTTTTCTGACACAGTTGACAATGAAATTAAAAAAGATAAACGACGTTCCGCCTACAAAAATTCTACTTTTAACAAAAAAGTACGGTTTTCTGATGCTGAATTATGCTTTAGTTCATGTTTATCTGACATCTAAAAAAGTGTGATGACATGTATATATTTCTAATAATTGATGAAATTTAAGTCTATTAAATTAAAATATATATAAGTTCTGTTTTTCAACTTTCATCAGTGAGTTTTACGAGTATGGAGTTACCATAAGGTAGTACGAAATTATTTATTTGAAATATTTTCTAAAATACACAAAATCAAAATAATGACTCAATATTATGTAAAACTTAATTTCAGTCCATTATCTTAAATTAAGAAAAAAATGTAAATCATACCTATAAATTACTCAAGACTAAATAAATTTAGGATACAACGTATTTCGAATATTTCGAAACATACATTTGGATGGTGTTCATATGATTTTTGTGCAATTTAGTCTTAAATCGTTTAAAATGCGTAACTTGTGTTCTTTTCAATGTAAAGACCTGAAGTTTGGACACAACCACCACCAGTGTTTAGGCTTTATGTCAAATAAATTTCAAGGTCATATCAACAGGTCAAAGGTCAAATACGATGACGTCATTTAGTATTTTTATCAATTTATACTTCCGTCAAACATATTTAAACCTTAATTAATCTAAAACCAGTGGTTAAATTTTCTTTATTTTAATATATTTTAATTACAGGGTCATGACAATCATACTGTTAAATTTTATTCAAATTTGAATTATACATTTTCTTTTTAGATACCGTAAATGCTGCTAATTTTCGTCTTAAAAGAGTATTCACAAACACTAGTTTTACATTATATCGCATGGGGAATTATGTTAAGTTACTAGTTAGAATTTATTTCAGTATCTTTAAGTAACAAGAAAGTCTCTTGTTTAAATAGCAGCACAGATATTTGTAATATCTTGAAAAATAACTTAATGGCATGGAAAATTATAACTATGACTATTTCATTTTACACTCCACTGAAAGGAGATTCCAATAGTAGGTTTTAGGCGATGTGGGCAAAAATTGTGAGGTCGGATTTTTTTCAAATTTAAAGTATTAAAAAGATTTCATTCCAAAGAAGAAAATATAAAAATATCAGAAAAATTGAATTATGGGAATAATTTAGCTTATCTGTTTTGCACTACCTTAAGATGTTTACACATACCGTGCATTGAAAATTACAACCGATATTTATTACATTTCGTGTTGATATTACAATTACTTGGTAACTTGTAATTAGTTAATAACTCTGCCAAATGAATGCAAAACCATTTGTTTACAGTTATCTTCAAAATTAAAAAGATCCTCTACCTAACTGTTGTAATTGGGTCATTGGGTAGGACTAATGCCTCCAAAATATACAGAAGTGTATAAACTGTTTTTGTGACATTTGGCTGACTCAATTACAAAACATTTTATCTATATAATGTATGAATACATTGAAAAAAAAATGAAATTAAACAAATTAGATAAGTTTTGAAATGTTGCTTATACTTCTAAGACTGACGCTGAAATGTTTGTTGATCATTAACTATTTTTGGACAGAGAAATCAAAAGGATGATATACTATAACTACTTTGTGGAGTCCCTTCTCATTTGATGAATTATAATAATATGAAATCTGCAACAATTTCGGTAGTTATCTAACGAGTAAATAAAAACAACGTCTTTTAAACAGTTCTGACACATTATAATTATGAGGATATCTGAACTATCATTATTTTAAAGAAAATATTGCAGAAGAATATTATCTTGGTTTGTAGCCATTTGTTGTTTTTGAGGAAAGATGAAAGTAATTGATGGGCCTTAGTACAAACGTGATACGTGTATGCCTGACAATAAATTAATTATATAGCTCTTTAACATATCACGTGAAAACATTTTCCAGTCGAATGATTTCATTGATCAAGTGAGTAAGGTTATAAAACGTCACACAAGTTTACACTAGGTAAACAATTATTTAAAAGAAGACAATCGAGTTTTTGCCTGTAGCCTTAGCAACTTTTGCCACAGAGTTCGAACAGTGCGTACTCGCTTCCAGACAATCTGGCGACCCTCTGTCCGTCAATCTTTGTTAACTTTCACATATGAGATAAAAGTTGTGAAAATGAAATGTATCGGCATGGTATATTCATAGAGCTTAGCATCTTAAATAAACACAAAAAATATTGATTTAGTTGTGGAGAATGAAAATTACATTAATTTAATTAGTTTAAAAAATACCAATACACCAAACAAAAAATATTGCAGGTATAGTCATTTCATGCATATCTTGTACAAGTTTATGCTATGCTAAGTTATGCGATTTTAATGATATGCTATGAGATTTCAATGCAATGCTATGACATTTGTATGCTACGCTATGAGAAATTGAAATGAAGGGCTTAATGATATGGTATGCTATGAGATTTGAGCAAAAACGCCTTCATACACAGAAGAGTTCCAAACATTCCGAAGTAAAATGATAAGATGCCAGCGCTTCACACTAGTCTGCAATGTCGAAATGTATTCTACATTTAAGACCGAGTATATATATATATATATATATATATATATATATATATATATATATATATATATATATATATATATATATATATATGTTTTAAAATCAAATTAAAAAGGATGAGACCACAAGGGGAGGGGTTCGAATTTTTACATCGGAAATACATTTGACCAATTTATATATATATATATATATATATATATATATATATATATATATATATATATATATATTTATATATATATTACTAATATGCAAGCATATTGACATTCTCTGTTGTTTAGACTGTTGCCCTGGATTATTCTTACACAAAGGGTTCAAAGTTTTATGTAGGTTTATATTTATACTAACACTTGTTTAAGATCTTTTTGAGAATGGCAATGCTCAATATGTGATACCACAATGAAATCATCTAGTTACAAAAGGGGCTCAACATAAGAACACATGGAGAAAATTTTTAAAATCCTTTAATACAGGATCTCTTTTACTCATTCATTGTTCTAATATTTTGGATATGATTTCAAAAGGTTGAATTTATTATGTCTACTGTTGCTCAAGTGAGCGATGTGGCCAATGGGCCTCTTGATAAGATCAACTGAATCACATATAGTAAAAATGTATTAATTAATCTTTGAAAATCTTCTAATCTACAATAGAGGTATCCTATATGCAATATTATGCGAAAATATTACAAAGTGAAACAGCTGCTAAGTTCAACAGCTGGTATTTTTTCAAAAATTATTAAAAATCAAAGTAACATGCATATTTCCTATATATGTACAGTTGATCTGCAAAACAACAACTTATCTTGAAATCTATAGGAGAAGTTATTCATGCCATAGGGATACCCTATATGCAATATTATGGGGAAAATGACCAAATTCATCAGCAGTAACATGTTTTGTCATTTTGATATCTTCTGTTTTCTCTTTCCAGCCTTTTCTGGAAAAATTAGACCATCTTAAAATTCGAACTGAGAAATTACTGGGGGATGTTGAGACATTGAAGAACGCTGTGTATGCCCGTCTCCGTCTTGGAATTGCCGACACAATCCTAGAAAGATTAAAAGAAGTTGAAGATGACATCGAAATTCTTTCAGAATCTTATAATCTCAATGCTTCGTCTCCTAACCATCAAGCTATTTCTAGAGATAAACAATTAGAGGAATTGTACAAATTATATGAAACGCTCAAGAAAAACTTTGATGAATTAAGACCTAAAGTTGGGTGAAAATTGACATGTCTTTGTTTATTACATAACCCCAAAAAAAACCAAAATAAATTGTTTTGCAGTTTCAAAAAACAATTTTTAATGATATTTTCACTATGCTTAATTTGCCAATAAATTAAATGGATTCAAATTGTTATCAAAAGAGGACACAAATGGTTCATTATTTTTCATCAAACTTTGCATAGACAAGATGCTGTGGATAAGTTGCTAAATATGTGTGCTAATTACTTGCTTATTAAAGATGAACACGACTCGTAAAAGGCATTGTCTGCTATATTTATGTCTCCCCTTTCAAAGGGGAGACATATTGTTTTTGTCGACTTTCTTATTCTTCTTCTTCTTATTCTTCTTATTCTTCTTCATCCAAATTTGTCCAAGCCGTAACTTAAATACCCTTTGACATTAAGACTTCAAACTTAGAACATAGGTAGAAGGTATTGAGAAGGAGTGCACGCCACCAAAATTTTTGACCTTGACCTATTTTCTTTTTCAAGGTCAAGCGTTTTATAAAAAATAGAGTTTGGACTATAACACAAGATTCCTTAAACATACAAACTTTTAACTTGTATCATAGATAGATGGTATATATTCCAGTTGAACCTTACCAAAATTTTTGACCTTGACCTTAAAATTTTATTTCAAGGTCAAATCAGAAAAAACTTCATTGTTCACCTCCTAAATATTCTTTGACAGAAGGACTTAAAACTTTACACAAAGAACAATTATAATACACTGAGGTGTACTATTGATAAATATTTGACCTTGACCTTGTTTTACTCAAGGTCAACTTGAGAAAAAATAATTAAATTTTGTCTGGGTGGTACCTTAGATACCTTTTGACATTAAGACTTCAAACTTGGAACATAGGTAGATGGTATTAAGAAAAAGTGCAGGCTATCAAAATTTTTGACTTTGACCTATTATCTTCTTCAAGGTCAAGCGTTTTATAAAAAATATAGTCCGGACCATAACACAAGACTCCTTAATCATACAATCTTTTAACTTGTATCATACATAGATGGTATATAGTCCAGTTCAACCTTACCAAAATTTTTGACCTTGACCTAAAAATTATATTTCAAGGTCAAATTAGAAAAAACTTCATTGTTCACCTCCTAAATATTCTTTGACAGAAGGACTTCAAACTTTACACAAAGAACAATTAGAATACACTGGGGTGTACAATTGATAAATATTTGACCTTGACCTTGTTTTACTCAAGGTCAACTTGAGAAAAAATAATTAAATTTTGTCTGGGTGGTACCTTAGATACCTTTTGACATTAAGACTTCAAACCTGGAACATAGGTAGATGGTATTAAGAAAAAGTGCAGGCTATCAAAATTTTTGACTTTGACCTATTATCTTCTTCAAGGTCAAGCGTTTTATAAAAAATATAGTCCGGACCATAACACAAGACTCCTTAATCATACAATCTTTTAACTTGTATCATACATAGATGGTATATAGTCCAGTTCAACCTTACCAAAATTTTTGACCTTGACCTAAAAATTATATTTCAAGGTCAAATTAGAAAAAACTTCATTGTTCACCTCCTAAATATTCTTTGACAGAAGGACTTCAAACTTTACACAAAGAACAATTAGAATACACTGGGGTGTACAATTGATAAATATTTGACCTTGACCTTGTTTTACACAAGGTCAACTTGAGAAAAAATAATTAAATTTTGTCTGGGTGATAACTTAGATACCTTTTGACATTAAGACTTCAAACTTGGAACGTAGGTAGATGGTATTAAGAAGAAGTGCACGCCATCAAAATTTTTGACCTTGACTTATTATCTTCTTCAAGGTCAAGCGTTTTATAAAATATATAGTCCGGACCATAACACAAGACTCCTTAATCATACAATCTTTTAACTTGTATCATACATAGATGGTATATAGTCCAGTTCAACCTTACCAAAATTTTTGACCTTGACCTAAAAATTATATTTCAAGGTCAAATTAGAAAAAACTTCATTGTTCACCTCCTAAATATTCTTTGACAGAAGGACTTCAAACTTTACACAAAGATTATTTATAATACACTGAGGTGTACTATTGATTAATATTTGACCTTGACCTTGTTTTACTCAAGGTCAAATTAAAAAAAAAAATTAAATTTTGTCTGGGTGGTAACTTGGATAGCTTTTGACATTAAGGCTTCAAACTTGGAACATAAGTAGATGGTATTGAGAAGGAGTGCACGCCTCCATAATTTTTGACCTTGACCAATTTTGTGTCTCAAGTTAATTCATTTTCTAAACTGTATCATATATGGATGATATCTAACATATAGCTGACTTCATTCTTTTTCACTTATTAAATTTGCCCCATATTACAATCCTTTGGGAGAAGGGGAGACATGTGTTTTTTTGTATAAAAAAACAATACCCACTAGTTCTGTGTGACTTCGTAACAGTTCAAAGTATTTCAAAGTTGATATCTCACCTGTGTGGACGCGCAAGTACATCTTACATCGCCGTGTTACTCGATCACGATGATATTATCTTTTACACACTTATTTCAAGACAAGAGAAAAGTAACATAAATACACAGGTCAATTATTGCGTTACCTAAAACATGAAAAGCACTCAAAGCAGGGAATAAACGGAATCTATGTAAGACACGGTAGGGAATACTGCACATCGGCCACGAGTCTTAGGTATGCCATCGGGTGGATGTAACGAAATCAGATGGCTTAAAAACGTATGTGATTGTGCCTATTTATGAGTGGTGTTCACATTTAAACTTGTGAAATATACCATAAAAATTTCAAATGTGAAGACTGTTGTTTAACTTTTCTTTCAAATGTTTAAAACAGTTTTTTAAATGACATTTTAAATGACATTTAAAGATATTAAAAAACTTTGAATTTTATGAATTTTAGGTTAAATGGTGTATTTTAAGAAAAAATTGTGCAGGAAAAAAAAAGGATGGGAGTTGTTTTATGCAGAGACTGTTTTACAAAGCTAGAGCGCCCTTTTTACATTTGTCATATGAACAATTGCTGTACATATGTACAAACGTATTGACCTGAAAAATAAAAATGTCAACTGCTTTAGAGAAGGAATTCGTATTTTAATTTTGAGAGGCTCCCATGATATGAAAAGGAAATTAGTTTTAAATATGCTTTTAGCTTATATACAACTGTACCACCTTTAATGTTCATGTTGTATGTATTTAATACATCGAGAACTGCCTGTAAATCATAATAGAAATGAAACTACTGTTATTGTATCATTGAATGTGAATTTAATTCATATAAGAAGAAATTATATATTTTTTATATTTATGTGTTCTATCCAATACTGTAGATTTCAATATTAAATATATTTTGGTTTTGATATACCACTTTTGAAAGAAAACTTTCCACGTATTTTTTTCGTGAATACTCTGGACGAGTTGATGTGTAGTTATACCTCCACAGAACAAAGATGCAATGGGTACTTGTACCTGTATAATGTTTTAAACCGCGGCATGGAATTTCGTGGAACTTGGTAGGGATTCAGGACACATAGTGTTGACGTGCATATTAAGGTCAGACGCGACCTATCTTCCATTATTCCCTATCTCCACAGTGTGAAAATTTTCACTTCGTAATTTCATATTTATATTTTTATGTAATATGATTCTTTTTTGTTTCGATTAATGTTTTCATTTGAAAATATATAGTATGACTTTACTTAAAAGCATTCGAATCCATTTTGCGTGCTATTTTAAGTAAAATTCGAAATATTCTAGCTCCGAAACGAGCCTGGTAATGTATTCTAAATTTTTGGGAATTAACAGGTTTGAATGTTGATAAATAAGGAATAAATATCAAGGAAAATTATATAAAATTGAGGAACGTCTCGTCTGTCCTTAACAGGAAATTCCAATTTCATTATATTTCTGGGAATTTAAGCGCTTTTGAACTTAAAGATTGCCTTATATTAAATATAGTATTGAAAAGTTTGTATAGGCAACTCCTCTTACCCGGTGCACAGAATTTAATAAAAACTTCGTAGGTATTTAGGACACAATGTGCAGATGTGCATATTAATAGGAAGTTTCAATTTCATTATTTTCCAGGGAATTTCGGCCCTTTAAAATTTAGAATTTTGTTGTTGTTAGAGACAAAGGAGTATGCGTACATTGTCCTATGTTGAATATAGTGTCTTCCCACAGACGTTTATTTAAAAATAAAATTTGGTATTATTACTATTTTATAGTAATGAACTGATTGTGAGCGAACTCTCTTCAACCGCTGCGAGGAATTTGTTGAAACTCTGTAGGTATTCAGGACACAATGTGTAGAGTGCATATTACCAGGAAATTTTGATTCCGTATTTTTAGCTCACCGAGCTGAAAGCTCAAGTGAGCTATTCTGATCACATTTTGTCTGTCGTCCGTCTGTCTGTCTGTCTGTCCGTCCGTCCGTCTGTCCGTCTGTCTGTAAACTTTTCACATTTTCAACATCTTCTCAAGAACCACTGGGCCAATTTCAACCAAACTTGGCACAAAGCATCCTTAGCCTTAGGGGATTTAAATTTGTGAAAATTAAGGATCACGCCCTTTTGCAAAGGGAGATAATTAGGAATTTATGAAAATTTTCGAGAAATTTTCAAAAATCTTCTTCTCATGAACCATAAGACCAGGAAAGCTGAAACTTGTGTGGAAGCATCATCTGGTAGTGTAGATTCTAATTTGTGAAAATCATGACCCCCAGGGTAGGGTGGGGCCACAATGGGGGGTCGAAGTTTTACATAGGAATATACAGAGTAAATCTTTGAAAATCTTCTTCTAATGAACAATAAGACCAGGAAAGCTGAAACTTGTGTGGAAGCATCCTCAGGTAGTGTAAATTCTAATTTGTGAAAATCATGACCCCCGAGGGTAGGGTGGGGCCACAATGGGGGGTCGAAATTTAACATAGGAATATATAGAGTAAATCTTTAAAAATCTTCTTCTCATGAACCATAAGACCAGGAAAGCTGAAACTTGTGTGGAAGCATCCTCAGGTAGTGTGAATTCTAATTTGTGAAAATCATGACCCTCGAGGGTAGGGTGGGGCCACAATGGGGGGTCAAAGTTTTACATAGGAATATATATGGTAAATCTTTAAAAATCTTCTTCTCATGAACCATAAGACCAGGAAAGCTGAAACTTGTGTGAAAGCATCCTCAGGTAGTGTAAATTCACAGTTGTGAAAATCATGACCCCCGGGGGTAGGGTTGGGCCACAATGGGGTGTCGAAGTTTAACATAGGAATATATAAAGTAAATCTTTAAAAATCTTCCTTTCAGAAACTAATCAGCCAGGAAAGCTGAAACTTGTGTGGAAGCATCCTCAGGTAGTGTAAATTCATAGTTGTGAAATTCATGATCCCCAGGGGTAGGGTGGGGCCACAATGAGGTGTCGAAGTTTTATTACATAGGAATATATAGAGTAAATTTTAAAAAATCTTCTTCTCAGAAACTAATCAGCCAGGAAAGCTGACACTTGTGTGGAAGCATCCTCAGGTAGTGTAGATTCATAGTTGTGAAAATCATGACCCCCGGGGGTAGGGTGGGGCCACAATGGGGGATCGAAGTTTTACATAGGAATATATAGAGTAAATCTTTAAAATTCTTCTTCTCAGAAACTAATCAGCTAGTAAAGCTGACACTTGTGTGGAAGCGTCCTCAGGTAGTGTTAATTCAAAGTTGTGAAAATCATGATCCCCAGGGGTAGGGTGGGGCCACAATGGGGGTTCAAAGTTTAACAAAGGAATATATATGGTAAATCTTTAAAAATCTTCTTCTCAGAAACTAATCAGCCAGATGATTCTTTATAATTGTTAAGACTTTGGCCCCAGGACAATTCTTTGGCCTCACAAGAAGGTTCAGAGTTTATGTACGTTTATATCCCATATATAAACAATTGTTAAGGATCTTTTTGAGAACTGCAATACTCAACATATGATATGACTATAAAATCGTCCTGTTAGAAAAGAGACTAATGATTATAAACATAAGAATATCCAGGGGAAAATGGATTTTATTTATACAGGATCAACATGTATTATTGTACATTGTCCAGATAGTTTGTATTATGACTCCATTAAGCTGATTTTATCATACCTATTGTTCCTCAGGTGAGCGATGTGGCCCATGGGCCTCTTGTTTTGTTTGGTAAAATCGGCTCTTTAAATTTTTGAATTTTGTTCTCGTTAAAGAAAAGGGCTTATGTGTGTATACATTGTATTTGTTTAAAGTTTTAATCCGTTGGTTTTTGTGATTCATGCTCTTAACCATATTATTTTGGTTATTTAATGTATATACCGCCTTTCATTGTCAATGAATAATGAAGTGTGGGATATGTGAGCTTGCTGCCTTTTTTTTAAAATTCAAAATGTATTTACTTTATGTAGTATAGTTGGAGTGTGATGTTACATGCGGTTTAACATTTGTGTGAGATTTATTTCAACATTTGTGCTTAATTTCCTGTCTCCTAAATTACAAAAAAGTACCTATATGTTTATAACTAATTTTATTGTAAATAAAAAACATTTTTGGCAACAAATTTTGTAATAATATACTTGTGTGTGTTTTTCGGTCATTCTCATTCATATGACTCCATTTTGAAAAATCACTTTCGTTCAAGTTAAGGTTGTTTTTTTTCTTGAAGTAATAGAATAATATTGTACATGTTTTGCAGTAAATAATTGTAGGAGTTAATATTCAATTTATATACAATAAATCGCTTTTTATTTCTAAACGCATTATTATTATTTTAGCAGCCAAATTATAGTTGTCACAGTGGTTTCCATATGTCGCCAAATAAGCTAATGACAATGTAATACAAACCCAACATTTTAGATACTTTGTAAATATTATTTGAATCAAGGATTGGTAAAACCTGTCGCAATGTAACCATTAACAAGCGTTAACAAAACTTACCCTCCCATAGGAATTAAACCAAAAAGATCTTAATAAGAACTAAGTTTTATCTGAATATGTCTCTTTTGTGGGCATTTAATAATATGAACCGTTTTTACTATATGACATTTTCATTGTTCAAAAACTTGGCATCCATCCCATTCTTCCACTGTCATATTTTAAGGATTAACAAACGTTACCGCTTTTTCTCTGCGTAAATAATATATTCCCATCCTTTATAATCTAACCCTATATATTTTCTGGATAGTTGTATAGCTTAATGTATTGCGATATTCAAACTAAATAAAGCAATTATGTTATCGAATATTACTAATCAGGATTTTCAAATATCTAGGCACCCATGACGTAACAGTAAAGTAAAAAACACTAGTAAGAACGAATTTACCACAACAGCAGCATTTTGTAAAGGTCGCAGCATTTATTATTTTAAAGTTTTAATCTTGATGCATATATTCGATTATCATATAACATATGTATATATTATTGTTTTTTGACAATGCACATAATTGAGTACATGTAAATACAAACCATAATAACGACATCCATAAGAAGCTGTGACTCGAAGTATACCGGTATTTAGAGAGAAGTGAATATAAATGGTAACGGATGTTAAGGATCTTTGTATTATATCAAGGAGTATAATACAACGCCCGTTACCGGATTTATGATACAAATATACAATTAAGTTATTTCTTTATCGATATTGTTTAATTTTGATATTAATTTCTTGTACAATGATTTATATGCAATTTATCAAAAATGAGTTTATTGATATTGAATTAAATATTTGGTCACGGTGAATGTGCGGATCTAGAGTGGAGGGGGAAGGGCCCGGATCCCACCTAAAAAATAATATTTGCATAATAAGTTTATCGACTATCTGTCAGGAACCCCCACCCCCATCCTAGCAAAAATCGATATCCCCCTCCCCGAAAAAATTCTGTATCTGCTCATGTTCGTTTTACATTTCAAAATGACTGGTCCAATAATAATTGAGATTGAAAAGCGTCATTTGTCCATGATAGGGCAAAATCTTTAATATGAATATTCGTAAAGCATTAAAGTGAACGTGATTCAATTAAACATTAATTTCTTATTTTTCTCGACGGTACTTAATACAGCGGAAATACAATCGCTGATATCGGGGGAAATAAAAATCAATGACAGGTTATAAATATATGAAAAGAGAAAGGAAAAGGAAATTTTGTATGTTTTACTTTTTTATTGTCAATAACCATTATTTGACAAGTACTGTTTTTTTTTTTTAATTTATTTACGCGCAATTTTTGTTTGCTTGTAAAAAATGCCAGAAGCTTATGAAGGGGCTCAGGAGGGCTGGATGGTCGTGATCATTATTAGACTATATATTTCTCCTTCGGACGAAGAACTCTGTATAGAGATATAGAAAATATTCAAAATCATTCTGAAAATTTAAAGTAAATCATCTGTTAGGTACTTTGTTGACTACTCAGCTGCCTTACGGTGGCTCTACAAACCAATGTATTATTTGATGAATCAATAAAGTATCTTTTCTTTTAGATCTCCTAAGCAAAAGAACGATATAAGCTCGTATTTTTATATGAATGCTTATTAAATTTTATTAAAGAAAGTAGAAAAGTTGTATCGGCAGCAAACAAAACTTTGGTCTCAATACATACAATGATTTATATAGTTACTTTAACTTTCTGTCAATAAATATATATTTGATTTTTGGATAAAATCTACGAAATACACATCAATCACACAATTAAAGCTAAAAGAGGAAAAAATTGTAAAATTTTAGAAAAGTTGAAATTTTAATATTTTGAATTTTTCCTGGTTGAAATAAAACTGACCCCTTTCAATATTGCTTCATTATTAAAAAGGTAACGAAAATATTTAAGTTTTCGTCGAGAAATCAATATGTTTATATGCAATGTAAGATCATTTTATTTACAAACGATTTAAAAGCTAAGCAATTTTGAATCAAACGATCTTCAAATTTTTTGAATATTTTTACTTCACTTGTACATGTATGTTGATTAAAATAAGTTGCATTTTATCATTATCTCGCATGTTGACATAAAAAACTTGCATTTTAAAACAATTAATTCGCAAGTTAACATACACAGATATCTGACTCTGTAAACTTTTACATTTGATCCTCTTCTCTAAAACCGCACGGCCAATTTTATTCAAATTTGGCACAAAGCATTCTTATGGGAAGGCAAATATAAATTGCAGAAATGAAAGACCGATCTTTATTCAAAGCGGGGAAAACATCGAAACTGTAGAAAAAGGGAAGTGAATTTTTAAAAATCTTCTTCTCAAGAACTACTGAGTCAAATTCAATGTAATTTAGCATTAGTAATCCTTATGGAAAGATAAATATAAATTGCAAAAATTATGGGCTAATTCTGTTTCAAATCTGAGTTATTACGAAAATAATTATAAAGGAAAAACGTGTTTAATCAGTTTAGAGCTTTGGATTCGGTATTCCATACGAGTCTTGGTAAAATGGGTAGGCAAACCCGGGTCGGGACAAAATAAAAGCCGGGGCAGATCGAGATTTTTCAATTTACGTCGATAATAATTAGCCAATGTCATTGAAATTTTCAGGATATGTTTAAGACCGATATATTTGTATTCGCTGTTAATATTGATAGACAACAATGCGTATTTTGGGATTTATTGACGATTGTTAATTTCCAAGTTGGTAAAATGGGTAGGCAAACCCGAGTCGACATTTTACAGGTTTGTGGGCACGGTACGGTGTTCGGTATTCCATACGAGTCTTGGTAAAATGGGTAGGCAAACCCAGGTCGGGACAAAATAAAAGCCAGGGCAGATCGAGATTTTTCAATTTACGTCGATAATAATTTGCCAATGTCATTGAAATTTTCAGGATATGTTTCAGACCGGTATATTTTTATTCTCTGTAAATATTGATAGACAACAATGCGTATTTTTGAATTTATTGACGATTGTTGATTTCCAATTAAGTTGGTAAAATGGGCAAAAATTGGCAAACCCTAGTCGACATTTTACGGGTTTGTAGGCTTATTTAAGAAAAAAACTTAATAGTTTTTCATGTTTATTTCTATTCTTTTAAAACGAGGTTCTTTGTTTAAAGCAGCCATGATGTATGATAACGGGTCGATCTGACAAAGATGAATTTGTTTGTTGTGCAACTGTTCGCGTGCGAAGGGAATCTTTGAAACATGCAAAATACATTGCTGCCGATTTTGTGAAGTACATTGAGGTTAAATATTTCAATGCGTTGACAGATTTTAAATATGACAACGGTGTTAGCTTGTTTTGATTTTCGTTTCGTTTTCATTATTTATGCTTTGTAACCTGGGAACTATCGCCTGTATTTTGTACCTTTTACATATCAAATCAATCAGAGACTTCGATAAATCAGACAGTTGACTGTTTACCTGCGCAAATTAAGCAAAATCTGATGTATTAACAAAGTACTAAAATGCAATTCATTCTATCGGTTATTTTGTATGACCTTTTGCGTAATGGTTGATTATGTAATGTGTTTTGTTGAGATGCTCAGCATCTTCTCGAGTTTATTCAGTTTAAATAGAGTTTAATATCGCTGACGGAAATATGTAGGTATATATATAATTCATTTTGAAAAAAATAAATAGTGCTCTTTATTTGTTATGGTGCATGTTTCTTATATTGAATTGTTTACAATTCTATTTACTAACCATATTTGAGTGTTGATTAAGCTTCGATTTATAAGCAAGATACAGAGCTTTGCTCTTAATTGTAGTATGTTTGTACACAGATCTGAGGCCATTTTTTGTTTCCATTATAAACATCTAAACCCAGCGTCATCTTTGCGCACTCCGTTCATGACCGGTACTGGGGCTCCGGATTGGACGCAGATAAAACTCTACATACCAATCCTGATGCCTGGCAGAAATGTCCTTGGAAAAATTTCAAGCAATGTGCTGAAAAATGCAGAGCTAGACCGCGCGCGTGGTCACAACCCAGGCATCAGCGCAAGACACGTCAGAATGAGATTGACAGCTACTGAGGGTAAGTGTTATCTAATTTATTGACTATACTGTCCAACATATTCTTTGCTTTTTTTTTATCTTCATTTTTCACTTGATAATTGTTCATTTCTTATTTGTCTACAATGTCTAGTATGAAATGTCTATCACTTAACTGTAGAGGGTTAAACGATTCTAACAAAAGATTAATATTGTATGATTGACTGAAAGACACAGATTGCGACATTGCCTTTTTGCAAGAAACACATTTTGTATCAGATAAGGAGGCTAACTATAATGCTAGATGGTTAGGTTCTTCATATCACTGTTTTTCTCACTCTCCGTATTCCAGAGGTGTCACAAAACTCTTTAGAAAAGAATTCTCTTTTTAAGATCCTTAACCAACACAGATCTGATGATGGTCGTATATAACGTTTTACTTTTATTGAATATTATACATGGCAACATAATTATAACACTTACTAATATATATGCACCAAACATAGAAAAACTAAGGTCAGACTTCTTTTAAAAAAGTTTCTAAATGGATATCTCAATATAGCTCGAACGACGAAAATGTTATTCTTGTTGGTGATTTAAATTGTGATACAGCTAGCAAGAAGGACAAGAGTTCAAAATTAATGCAAGATATAATTTCTAAATTTGCTTTTATCGATCTCTAAAGGTTTTTACTTGGTGTGATGGGCAAAATATAGCTAAAAGTAGAATTAACTATGCATTTTTCAAGGACAACTTTTGCTATAAACCCGTAAACATGTTTATACGCAAACCCCCAAACGTTTCCAAAATCAGATTAACTGATCATCTTGCTCTTATTTTTAAATGTGAAATTTCCGGTAACAAGCGCAGAAAAGGTTTCTGGAAATTAAATACGTCGATTTTGAAAGAATCATCGTACTGTAACTTAATAAACAGCTTTTTTGACAAACTACTTGACGATATAATGAAAACTACAAATCATAAAAAGAAGTGGGAGCTCATAAAAATTAAAATAAAAACAATAAGTATAGAGTATTGTAAAAACAGGTCCAAGAATTTTAAGAAACGTATACACGAAATAGAAAACGAAATAGAGCAAATGGAAAATCAGCATTTTACCGAGATAAATATGATACGAAAAAAAGATCTTGAAAATCAACTTGAGAATCTTTATGAAATTAAGGCTAAAGGAGCACAAATTCGTTCGAGAGCTAGATGGTTGGATGAAGGTGAAAAAAATACAGCATACTTTTTAAGGCTTGAAAATAAACACCAGTCACACAATGTTATAAACAGAATAAGAATTAACGTCGAAATGTTTAGAAAAACTGGAGATATACTAAATCAGCTATGTAAATTTTCTGAGAACTTATATTCATTAAAGGGCATTTCAGATGAAAAGATTGGCGACTACCTACGGGATACAGAAATGAACACTAAGTTAAGTGACGTAGACAAAGAGTTCTTTGATAAAGCTCCAACAATACAAGAATGCACTAGTACTGAGGCCGTACTTGAAATGAAGAACAATAAATCTCCCGGTCTTGACGGCTTGCCTGTTGAGTTCTATAAAATGTTTTGGAAACACCTAAAGCAATATATGTTCGATGCGCTAATAAAATCTTTTTGAGATAAGGAACTAAAAAATACACAAAAATGCTCTGTTTTGTCTTTGATTCATAAGAAAGGAAAAATAGATGAACTTCAAAACTACCGTTCCATAAGTTTAACAAATTGTGATTACAAAATTATTGCTTGTGTTTTTTCTCGACGTTTAAAAAAAATTATAGACAAATTAATAAACCCCGATCAGTCTGGATATAATAAAGGACGTTATATAGGAACAAATGCTAGACTTGCATGTATTTTAGATATTTTTAATTATTGGGAAAAAAGCAATGAATCAGGAATCCTCTTATTTGCTGACTTTCAGAAGGCATTCGATTCTGTTGAATGGGAGTTTTTGTTGCAGTCAATGAGGAAATTTAATTTCGGCGACAATTTTGTTAAATGAATCAAAATTTTGTATACAAATCCTTATTTCTATATAAAAAATCTATGGTTGGATCTCTAGAAAATGTAATATGTATAGAGGTATTAGACAAGGATGTCCTGTCTCAGCTAATTTATTTCTATTTGTAATGGAAATTTTATCAACAAGAATTAATATAATATATATATATATATTATATATTCTGATAGTGTTAAAGGATTTAAAATAAGCAACACACAAAATGAAATTAAATGCATACAACATGCAGATGATAGTACTTTCCCTGTTAAGAACATAGAATCCCTTGAACATGTTGTCAAAATTATTGGTATATATATGGGGCATGATAAAACCGAAAATAATGAAAGAGACTGGTTATGTAAACTTAAGGATTTGAAAAAATACTTGACTCTTGGCGAAGTAGAAAATTAACTATTTTAGGAAAATGCCAGCTCATAAATTCTCTTTTTTCATCTCCAAGGTCTTGTACACGGCTACTATTTTAGAAAACCCTGAACAATCTTTCATAAAGAGTTTTATAAAATAATGCTCTCCTTTATTTGGGGAAATCGAGAGCGCATCAAGCGTAACACCTTAATTAGAAACATAAATGAAGGCGGCATTGGTATTACAGACTTTGAATCAAAACACAAAGCTATAAAAGCTTCTTGGGTTTCGAAAATTATTCAAAATAGAAGTAGTCTATCTTCGTTCTTAAATGCTTGTGTAGTTAAACATAATATTGATATTCCATTTTTGATCAATTCAAGTATTACAAAATACGAAGAATTTAAATTAAACTCCTTCCCTGTGTTCTATAAAGACGTCCTTGTGGCCTTTAACGAATGCAAAGATATTTCATTAACCAATTTTGCTAATCAAAATATCTGGTTCAATAAAAACATAATTATGTTTTAAGGGTAAATCTCTATTTTTGTTCAAGTTGGACTAAAAGTGGTTTATTTCTAGTAAAAGACCTTTTTAATGAGAATGGCTGCAAAACAATAAAGGACATAAAAGTATGCTTGGCATCAACAAGCAATTGTTAATGTGAGTATTTCATAGTTAAAAATGCAATAAAGTTGCACCTTCCAAGAATAGATTTACAAACCATAAATTTCATGAATTCGCCCACTAAGTTACATTTCTATTTTGAAGGAAAGCTAGAAGATACTTCAAAAAAAAAAAGTCTAAATTTTTCTACAATATTCTTATAAACAAGAAATCCCAAAAACCTATTACGGAAAATATATGGTGTAAGGAATTCCAAATAGACAAGTACTACTTTAATGTAATCTACAAGAACAAGATTCGGTCATTATTTGATAAATCTGTATCAGAGTTTAGTTATAAATTACTTCACAACTTGTTGACCAAGAATCTATCGGTTAGTAAATTGGATAAAAACATTAATGGGAACTGTAATAATTGCAATACGCCAGAAAATATAAAACATTTAATCTACGAGTGTGAGTTGATAATGCAACTTTGGCGGATAATTTCTCTGATACTAAATATTGATGTTACATGGAATTGATTGTCATTGGCTTTATTTTCACGAGCAACAAATATACTCTTATCTTAGACAACACTTTGTCATTCATTGCATGCAAAATTTACAAATATAAAATGAAACATAGAATCTTAAACAAATATGTGTCATCTGAAAATATGCGCTCTTTTTAAAAAAATGCGCAAATGCAGTTGTATCTTACTGTAAAAAAATCAAAATGTGTAAATTTAAACTTTCGCATTATTAAAAAAATATCAAATAGTATATGATGAATGAAATATTATAAACTTTATTAATATACTATCGTAATGTACAAGAGGGAGACCTGCCCCTCTTCACATATATGCGGTAGGCAATTTTGGACTGTGATGTTGTTAGTCCTACCGCATATTTGCTTTATGTTCCGATTGTATATTTATTGCTAAAAATATTTTATTGAACAGGTATGTTCTACAAATATATGTACAATATTGATACGAATATTATATCAGTTGACTGAATGATACCTCCCCTAATAGTACTCTTAGTTTACTTTACTATTACTTGTAGTAAAATGTGTTATTTCATATTTACGTCCAATTACGCTTTAAAAAAATACAATTATAGATATTGAAGAAAACAGATACTTTGTACAATATATATATATATATATATATATATATATATATATATATATATATATATATATATATATATATGCTCTACAAATATATGTACAATATTGATACGAATTTTATATCAATTGACTGAATGATACCTCCCCGAATAGTACTCTTATTTTACTTTAATATTACTTGTATTACAATGTGTTATTTCATATCTACGTCTATTTACGCTTAAAAAAATACAATTATAAATACTGAAGAAAACAGATACTTTATACATTATATATAGATATATGATTCATTTATACCGCTGAATAGCATAACTGATCCAGGGGACTCCTGGATCTCGCATCCAAATGTATTGCGTTTAATAAATACAAAACATATATATATATATATATATATATATATATATATATATATATATATATATATATATATATATATATATATATATATATATATATATATATATATATATCGCATAGCCCCCTAACTCCGTCACTACCCTAACTCCGTCACTTTCGGGAAACTCCTCGCCGTTTGAAATCAAGTATGACTATGACGTCATTTCTTACATGTCAAAAATCTTTAATCATATGTCAACGATTTGCAACGGTTAAATTTAAGAATATGTCAAAAAATAACAGAATTAAACTTTGTTCATTTTATGCACCATTAATTGTGTGAAATCAGCTTAAACTTTTTCACGGGTGCACTAAAATATCGATATTTCTGACATGCGGGCCCATTCGATCATTTACGGTGGTCAGCCATTTTTAGAGAGGTCAAGATGAAACATTTCACTTGTAATACATTTTTGATTAAGGAAATTAATACATTTTTTCAGACCGCAATAGCCTTTATGCTCTACTCTTGATGATAACGTCAAATCGCTCATGCCGATACTTTTGCCTTATACAGGGTATAGACATATCCGGTATATCACTATTTAGAATATGCTACATTTCTAAAAATGTAATAAATATATAACTTAATAAATAATATATTAATTAATGATGTAAAATATTTGAAATATATAAGGACATAAATCAAACGGCATCCATAAATTCTGAAAAGGCCATTGTGATTGTTGTTACATGGACCCATTTTTCATTCTGGCGATCATTTCATTTCGATGAAATTCAATACAATTTAAATTGTATGCACCATTTTTACTTATTATAACTTGGCCTAGATACAAATTGAGTTTTAACTAAATTGTTAATGTGTCTTCATTCCCTGCCATATCATAGAGCATGTGGGTGACGGAGTTAGGTTCATAAGTTATGATAGCACGTGTGATAAACGTCGTATTCAGAGGGCTTATTTGAATAAAAATAAAAATATTTTTGTTAATAATTTTATAAATTATATTGTTTCAGATTATATTTAGTGATTGCAAATGATAAAAACCACAAAATGTTTTTTACAGAGAAACGCAGGAGGTTTTCTGCTTATGGTGACGGAGTTTGGGAACTCGGGGATATATATATATATATATATATATATATATATATATATATATATATATATATATATATATATATATATATATATATATATATCGTTTTTAATTGCTGTCAAATCATTTCACCTCGATGGTAATTATTTATTCAAAAATAACAGAAAGCCGATTTCTGTTATTTTTGAATAAATAATTACCATCGAGGTGAAATGATTTGACAGCAATTAAAAACGATGTACAATTTTATGAGAGATCATTTGAAAAAATGAACATGGAAGCAATACTCCATTTTTTAAAAGAGATGACAACAGTCTAGTAACGATGAACTATTGTGCCACTCCTGGAGACATTACAAATCAGGGGCTAATAAGGTGTCTTAACCTATCTTGTCCTTTCACATGGATATAGATGCAATGCCCCGGTATATCATCAGCTCATTTTGGCTTCGTCTTGGTATTGCATGTCCACTTTGAATAGCGCGTATATGAAAAATAATGTATGTAACTATATAGTTGACACACATGCTTCAGTTTATTCCAGAGATTATAATGTAGTGTTTGTACAGGCCTGAAATAACTCTGCAGCTGATTCCCCACATAACACATGAATTTGTATCTCGTTCTCTATATTTTATGATTTATACATATATATACAGCATAGCATTTGATTACTTTCAACAGCTCACCATTAGAGCCCCACTCGCCTATGGATTCCCATTTATTGGCCCAGATGCCATGAAATTCACAGTTTTGATACATACGCCTATGCTCGTCATAACAATGTACTAATTTCATTGACTTTATACCTGGGAGCAGAGGAAAAGATTTTTCAAGGAATTAATGCATTTTTATTATATAATTGTTTGGTAGCGCAGTGGTTAGAGCGTTTGCTATAGACTCGCGATGTAAGGAGTTGATCCTTACGTCGCAGGTTTGAATTCCATTGCAGGACGTGGAGACCGGTCCTTTGGATGAGACCGTATTAACCGAGGTCCGATGTCACATTAGGCACTGACAGAAGAAAGATCCCTCAAATCTCAATGGCCCTAAGTGCCGAGTATAAGTCTAAAGTTGCAGCCCTTCACCGAGAAGTGGTGGCATCTCCATACAAGTGAAATATTCTTGAGAGGGACGTTAAACAACAAACAATCTATATATTTATTAGAGCCTTGTGCTTACACTAGAACTCCTGACCCAGGGGCCTTGAAATTCATACTTTTGGAAGAAACATTCTTGCTCATCATAACTATTAACTTTTTTCATTGACTTTATACACAGGAGCAAAAGAGAAAATTTTCAAAGAAAAAATGCGTTTTTACTTCATAACATTAAAGCCCCATCCTAACACCAAAACCCCTGACCCAGGGGACATGAAATTCACGATTTAAGAAAGGCACATGTGCTCATCATAACTATGCATTTTGTTTACCCAGATACAGAGATGAAGATTTTCAAAGAATTATTGCCATTTTTACTATAAATCAGTGGAAGCCCACCCTAATATTAGAAACACTGACCCAGGGGCCATGAATTTCACAATTTTGGAAGAGAGCTCAATGCTTATTAAAATCATTCCCATAGTCTGACTGCTTGATGTCCAGGAGTAAAAAAGAAAGAGTTTTAAAGATTGCATTAATTTTGATGATTATTGCACAGAGAAAAAGCTTTATTTTTTTAATTTTAATGCATAACAGACTAAAACAAATTGTAATACGTCACCTGAATTCACTCTTTATAATGAAATGTATAACAAAACATTTATTGATTGTTAGAGAAGATTTATTCACTGAACATAGTGATACATGTATGAATTAGTATTCAGAGACTCAAACTCTGCTATATCTTTATTCTGCTTTCCTACATTTTTGTTAAAGGGATGGGGTTGAGGGGCTGTTCCATGTATAACCCCTTAGTGCTTAGTAGATCTAAGGAAATAAGGCTGACAGTGCTTTCAGCTACTGTTTTCCCAAGATGGAAATCTGAGTGAAAATGTCACCTTATACATCACAAGTTAGTCTGCCCAAACCTTTATGTTGTAAAAATTTGCATTTTAAAAGTCATCTGACTCAAAGTCTTGAGTTTTGCCACACTGAATTAATTCACTTATTGGCCACTTTTTTACTGAAGGGAGAGCAGGAACACAGCTCTATAAGGATTTTGAATAGGTATCCCATTTACTTGCAACAAGTTGCCTAAAATTTGACTTACATCTTTCAAGTAAATAAGGCTTTGCCTTATTTAATCCAGTACAAAATATTATGTAGTGTAAAACCATCCAAAAAATAACAACAGTCTCATCAAGGAGAGTTCTATTTTCTCGGAGGTCTAAATTGAATAAAAGAATGGGATTGCTGAAGAGTAAAACATCATTATCTGAATCATACAACATAATTTCAAGCTTATCGGGGGAAATAACAATATTTGAAATCATGTGGTGTAAAACATCAGGGTGTTCCTGCTTTTGAACTAGGGAAAACACAATTGTTTTTGCTATAACTGCTTGTGACAGAGTATATGTTCTGGTAATGCTTGCTTGACCTCTTCTATTGTTTTAATCTTGTCTGGAGAATCATCATTGTCTGTTTCTGAAATTTCAAAGAGAGGAAAGTATTTCATTGAAATAAAAGTACACACCTAACAAATGGTTATAGAGAGGACACCAATGAACCCCCTTCATATTTTTAGATCTTCAAAATAAGTCAGTAGCTGAGCAGTTCAACAGCTGTTTGAAGTGATTAAAAAGGCATTGTCTTGTTCTTGTATGCATAATTTGCATACAAAATAACATATTGAATCTCATATTAATTGCTTTTATATCTTTTGGCAACAGTTTTTTTCAGTTTCGAGCAGAAAGAAGCCATTTCAAGAAATGTTTACATTCATATTCTCAAATGTACAAGATGGCAGCACATCCCACTAAAAAAGTTAAACAAAAATTTTTTTTACCATCCAATTTTTATTGAGCCATCTAACCATTATGTGGGCCAGTAAAGCTTGAAAAGGCAAGGCGTACATGGCCCTTAAGGTGTTAACTGTTAACCACGACCCTGTACCACAGAGATCTGCAATGCATTAGGTAATACCTGTCCTTCAGAAGCAATTAATTATCAACCTTGATCAACCCCAGATAAAATTTGTAAAGTTTTGCATACATGTACATGATTTGTTTCTTGTGTTTTTGTCAATGTGTAAGACAAAAAAAATTGAAATGGAATTGAAATAAATTTTATGATCCTTACCATCCTGTACATCAATTTTTCTTTTTTGGAAATATTTTCTTCAATATCCAACGCAGTATTTGCCATGGCAGGAATTCTCAGATGTGAGGAGAAGACAATATCAATAAATCCATGCCAAACTTGTTCATGACCTAAAAGTGATTGCAATTATTTAGTTTTGTATAACAGGTGGCCGAAGGACCTAACAGTCACCTGTGTATAACACAATTCTGTACAGAAACCATGGGAAGGTAAATAAATGTATTATCTACCCATCAATTTTCCCTTTTCTTGTTGCTGTTGAATTTGCAGATTGTGATCCAATTTTTCAGATCATCACAACGTGGTTTTCTGAATTCATGTCATGCTATGTGAAACAGATGACATATTACAAAAAAATTTCTTTTGTATCAAAAAGTCCCTTAAAAATGCTTTGTTTAATAAATGAAGGGTATATACTTGATCATAAAACTTTTCTTTCGTTAGATTTGCTAATTGCAGATGGGTATATAATAAATGTATCATCATAACGGTAACTTGATCCAAAGAGCTGTCCGTATCATGTCCCGATGACTTGAGCAGATCATCAGCTCTAACTTGCTCTGCATCTGCTTTGATCTGATTATCCATGCCTGACAACAAGACACGATATGGTTCTTCCGATCATGTTACTGTTATAATAACAAAAACTATCACAAAAAGCTGCATGGTTTACATGAAAGGCTGCATGAAATGCTTTTGACATGTTTCTCACATGCTTTGTACATGATTCTAGCATACTTTGGTCTCAATTTGGACTTCCTCCTAGTGTTCAGAGCCTCATAGACATTTTTTAAAGTCAATACAGATTATCGATAGGTTACAGTAGTTAAGAAAGAAATCTTTCAAAATAAATTTAATTAAAACTTGCTGCAACGTTAAGTATTATAACAATAGGCCCAAGGGCCACATCCCTAACCTGAGCACACTGGCTGGTAAAATGCAAAAATGACTTTAGTTTTAAAAAGGTTGGTTATGTATGCAATCACACCTACCCCCTCCCCTGTGACAGGGGGCCCAACAATGTTTTCCTGAAAAAATGTCCATGCATGAGGAATTTTGTTGAATGGACAGCACGAGGCATGCTTCCCATCAATTAAGCTACTTAATTTTTTTTTATCTAAATATATACTTAAATTAAAACCATGATGAGTTATATTTAATTCAGTTATTTTTAAGCATTGAGCACAACCCAAAGCACTTACTGTCAGCATAAAACTACTTCTGTTCACAATTCAGCACCACTAAGGAAGGTAGATAACTCTACTCTATCGATCATCTTAAAATATGCAACTGGAAATCCCTGATTCTCTTTCGGTGCAGTTCTAACAGTTGGAGAATAATTTGTTTCTTTAACACCCAGGAGCAGAGGAGGAGATTTTCAAAGAATAAATTATATTTTCACAATGTTTCATCATTAGAACCACTCCTAAACACCAAATCCCAACCCGCTTTGGTGATTTAGTTCCTCCAATAAACATTCCAGCTGTATAAATATATAGTTGTTTTAATCCAAACTGATGACTCTCTTGTAATAACGATAATCCAACACCAATTATTACTTACATTGAATCGTAATAAGCAATATGTTACAACTTATTGCGATGACCCCATCCCCCCTTTTTCACCGTTCAAATATGGTGGAATGCTGATCTGTTTTTAAATCAGGATTACACACGTGTACTGCATGGTGAACATCTCTTTTACTTGAAAACTCTTGCTCGCTGTTGTTATATTACATCCAATATAACATTTTCATCAATTGTGAATGTAAATGCTGACACCTTAAACATGCAACGGTTAATCTTTTTTGTGGAATATCATGATATTGCTTGATCCCATTGTCTGCACTGTTTCGGAGAAAGTAACTTTTAAACCTTAGATATGCCTGACGTCATGACGCCTTCTGGCGGCCCGTAATAACAGCATACTTTTAAAAACCCGTTAGTAATAAAGTATTTACGTTTTAACATGTTATACATGTATTCTAAATCTATGTGATAACAATTCAATAGTAACAACATTCCTTCATATGAAAATCTTTGTTTTATACACAAATGTGTTTGATTATTTCAAAAGTGCTTCAAAATTTTGTTTAATGTTATCAAAAATTTAAAAAAGTCAACCTACAACCTGTTTATATTTTGTTCTAAGTTCTTTCAGATATTTTGAATTTATTTATTTTAAGCATTTAGAAATTCTGTTTTAATATTTACAATAGAATAAGATTCCAGAGCTGCTAGATCATTATATAAACAAATCACAAGACTATGAAACAGGTTTTAAATCAAATAAAACAAATGAAAATGGCACGAGGAAATAAAACCTTTAATCCAAGGATGAGCTTACATAGTAGCTAACACGGACTGGCCAAACTTCAGATTACTTCCTTTTTGATATTGGCACATCATATATAAATAAATATACTTTTACTTTTTTCGCTGTGATCCGGATAGTGGTAAAACCCGGCGATTACGGGCTATTTTTACAGTTTTGAACTAGTGGTATTATAGTTTTTAAAAAGAATCCGTAATCTACAGTTAAATCAGGAACAAAGATTTTTTTTTTAAATTCCTGACAATCATGTTACTTAAAAAGATATTCGTATCCAAGCCATCTTCTAATCAGGAAAAATGAAATCGAGCAAAACTTTCTCTTGCATTCAGTAGTGTCAAAGAAAAATTGTTTAAGAGAAAACTCCTATTATTGTGTAAATATCTGATTGAGTCGCCTCCCTTACAGATTTGGCACTTTTGGTTGTCCAGACATGAGCAATAAAAGAAACGCAGCACTTCTTTTCACTTTTGTGTAATTTTGGACGACCATAGGGTTATTGGCCAAACCTCTATTTTTCATATTTTTTGAAAGGGGAGAGTCTGTTAAGATAATACGGTATTTATAATGGATTTCAAAGCCTCACAAATATCCCTCCAAACAAAGATATATAGCAGATTCCAGTAAATATGCTACCAAGCCTCTTTCTTTACTCTTTGCTGAAATTCTTACAGTAGTGAAGGAGAACTTCAAGAGCACTGTACAACAATATATTCCAAAATCGTTATGAATCAGATGTAAATACAATAAATATACTGGTTAACTCGGTATATCCCAGTGAGCTTGAAAGAAAAGGTACCACAGATTCTGAGACATCTGTTTCATATTTGAATATTTTACAAGAAAAAGACCTTAATGGTAACCTAACAACAAAATTATATAAAAACGTGATGATTTTGATTTTTCCATCGTCAAATTCCCTTACTTATGCAGCAATATATCATCATCAACTACTTATGGGGTTTCTGTCTCTCAGCTTATTCGTTGTGCAAGAGCATGCTCTACGTACGAACAATTTCATAAAAGAGGCCATCTACTATCAAAATATTGGAACAAGAATATAAAAAACCTCAATTAAAATCATCTTGATGCAATTTCTATGGTCGATACAATGACCTTGTCAGCAAGTACAATGTTTCATTAGGACGCATGCTGACTGACGTTTTTCATACTTATTAGACCATGATTATTTATACACCAAACTGACTACGGTTTCTTCCATTTTTCATGATCTTGACACACAGCGGGTGCGATTGGTCGGCAGTAGATGCTTACTCCTCCTAGTCACCTGATCTCACCTGTATCTTAATAGAGGTCCGTGTTCCTCTATTTTGAATTTGTATTTCGCTATATGGATTTTTGTGATTGTTGATAGTTTTTGTTTTGTCATTTTTAATTTCATCAAATAAACATAGTAGAATATATGTGAGAGAGCTTGGTTTAATCATTTATTTTTTCAACAGAAAAGGTAAATGAATTTGCAAAAGAAAACCATGAGCTTGGGATTTGCAATTGCACTTCAGAATAAGATAAAAAAGTTAAAACAATTAGTTATGCAACATAAACTTATAATGTGAACTATTCAAAGTGTGTTAGGTTTGAAAAGTTTCTTTTATGGCTGTCTACATGCGTTTGGTGGTAGTTTTCTTTTACTCAAAGTTACTTTCTTTCTGTTTGTGTCAGACATTTCAGCCGAAATCGGGTACCTGTTGACATGTTGAGAAAATAAATTAGGTCATAGGAACATATGTAGCCGATGAGAACTCGGCCCCAGGATCACAGCAGGTGCTATTCGTCGGTGAAGCAACAACCTCAATGTACTTTGGCCATGTTTTGTTCTGTTCCGATCCCTCTTCCGCCTGTAAATTAACGTTGATGTTTGATTGACACGGATGTGGATCAATTAGTTTGTTAGAGGCATGAACATGATAATTATCAACAACAGTATAAAGAGAATCCGTGTTTCGAAGATTGATGTTTACCTGAGGCAAAATTTCTGACTCCAACGATTGGTCTGCATTGTAAAGGTTATACGGTTTTAAATATACTCCATAACTGCTTTGAGATGTTGAATTGTTTCTCTTGAAACATTTGTTTCGAATCTGTGTTCCAACAAAAACAGCAAACAATACGACGAACAACCCACAGAGCATAAATATTCCAACCAATATTGAAGTATCTATGTAGGAAGTATCATTATGTAAATTACTGGTTTCCATGAACTTCTGATTTTGCAGACTTGAAGTAAAGATTATGTCTATGGCTACATTTGCTGTAACTGTTGTTTCTCTTGTAACAAACGCTGCTTTAATTCCAGATTTTGTTGTTCCGGTATTTCTTGTATTTTCTATGTTTTCTAATAAATGATAAAAACATTAAATGTAAGTAAAAAATAAGAATTTTCTAAGAAAACAGTCCATGTATAGCCTACGTAGAACTTCTACACGACAATCATGCATCACACTGATAATACATACCTTCAGTTGTTGTTTTTACAGAGGTAGCTGTTGTTGGTATTGTTATTGTTGTTGTCGGTAAGACACAACCAAATGATGGGTGACATGTTTCAGCTCCTTTACAGGTACACGTGAACTGACATCTTTTCCCGTAATTTGGAGGACTACACACTTTGGCGCAGTTTGGACCCAGATATCCTGTTTGGCAACCTGGATTTTTCAAAATCAGAATGTACTAGCAGTAAGTAGCTTAAAGTATTGATTTTTGTCATTATTTAAAAATGAATTTAACATTTTGCATACAATATATTTTGTTGTTATAATGCACATTGATTTCAAAATTCTATATCAATGATTTCTATTTTCTGAAACGACATTTTAAAATATTCAGATCGTTTACTCGTGTTCACATAGTAATAGTTTGTACTCACCGACACACTTGTTTTGCTCATCGTCCCAAACAGAATCTGGACAACACCTTAAGCTGGGGTAACTGAAAAGTTATGAAACATATGTGATAAGAGAAAGAAGCTGAAGTAATTGATCTGGGTTTTTTTAATTTCCACACTTTGAAAATTCTGGTTTTCATCTGTTTTTCATTTCTAAGTTCTAAGAAATCAAAACTGACCTTTGACCTGTCGATGTAGACATAGACTTTATTCTGTATACTGTAAATTTGCTATTACATAAAACTATTGACACATATTTACATAAACCACGAAATGCGATTTCTCGAGGCTCATTGATAGGTATTCATTAGTATTTAGAAATGAATGTAGAACATATTTTTAGATTTTAATAGCGCCAGTGGATTATTTTTTGCAATGCTTGCTTCTTTTAAATCCCAATGTTTGATATAGACTAAGATACAATATACTGTTTATGTTTACATTCTCTCAAAATCTTTATCTATTTATTTATTTTATTTATTTAATTTGAATTGACAAAAAGAACGATAAACATCGGTATTGTTAACAAGTACGTTACATTGAGGAAATACCAACTCTTTTATATAAGGAAGGTTGCTACACCTTTTTGGGGCGGATTTAAATCCCGTCCGTGTATGCTTTAAAAGTAGCTTAAAAATTATCAATCATGAAATAGTCCACGCATATACATTTAGATTTCTTATAAGATTTCCAAGAAATAAGTTGGACACTTTTGATAATGTTTCGAATGCAGTTCAAAAATACTCAGATTCATAGGCAGATATATTTATTTGAACTGGAAATATTGTAATTTGGTTATGCCAGGAGCTATACACAACCATTACAATCTTCAAAAAAGAAATGTGAAATAAAATGGGAATGTAAATTAAAGATTTCTGATACAGGATGCTCAATCAATGCATTAAAACCCGCCAAAACTAAAAAAAAAAAATCAAAAATCTACGGTACCATTCTCGGCAAAGGCTTGTACGGACACAGCTCATGTCGTAACACGTTTAATAATGTTATATACTTACCTTTGGCATAGAGAGTTTACAAGGCGGATTTGGAACACAATCATGAGAAGATAGGTACAATGATTTTTGACCAGTTCATGGCAATTTCTCATGATTATCATTATGTAACAATATTTTTCCTTATATGAGCCTATTTTGTCGACGGCTATAATACTGATCTATACCCGATTAAATAATATCATCAGAATGTTATAAAAATTATTAAATACACTCTCTTAATCCAAATTCCAGGAAATAAAACGCAAAAAATAAAATAATATAATATATTAATATACAACATTTTAATTATTAAAGCATTCTCCTATTTTTTTTTTTAATATCTGAATATGTCCACAGTCTCACAGTTGTCTCTACCTGATTATAAGGCAAGAAACTGATCTTCGATAAATGAATTATTACAAACTTTTCAAGATCTTATATCCAGAGAGCCAAGTATGTTCGGTTGTAGGAGCAGACTTTGTTTGGCTTGATTACATTTTTCTTATTTTTTTTTAAATGAAGCTACACTATATAGACTATACGAATTTCTTATAGGATGAGATACGATACTCCAATTCAACACTCTTTTAAACCCAGAAGATGCTGAAATCATAGTATTACATGTATACTGAAAGAAAGGTAAAATCCCTTCAGATCAATACGAGGTGAAGACGATTGAAACCATATTATTAACACATAATTTTGCTATTTTGTATATGACCAAAAAAACAATAGGAGGAATGTTCTTAAAAGTTACAGATTATCCATATCTATATCATTATTAGTCTCTTACCGGTTTCACCGGGGAGGACTATAGCTTTCCTCTGCGTCCGTCAGTCCGTCCGTCCGTCTGTCTGTCCCACTTCAGTTTTCCACACTTTTTTCTTTATGCGTTTGAGGAATAATATGAAATTTGCTGAATAGCTTAAAAAAGTCAAACTACAGATCAGGTTTACACTTTTGTAGCGTCTGGTTGACATATTTTCGAGAAAATTAATTTTTTATATTCCAATTTTTTAATGTTCGGGTTCGTTATCGGGTTCGGTGTGTATTGAATAAACAAGAAAAGATATATATATATGTAGTCAGAAATAATATCGCGCATTACTTGTACCATTCCTTTTATTGTTTGTAACAAACAAATAAGTTCTGTAAAATAGTTTTAAGCATTGTGTTGTAAATTTATTCGACAGGATTTTTTTTAATTATTACAATCGGGTTCGTTAGCGGGTTGGTCTGTTGATTCGGGGTACAGAAGACGGTAAGAAATAATATTCTGCATAACAGTGCATTGTTTACACAAATTTCTAGCTGCAAATACTTAATGGATTGTATGAAATTACAGGAGATACAATAAAGAGGATTATTTTAACAATTTTTTATTTAATTTCCATATCAACTATGTAGTTTGAATTTCCTTTGTTCTTTTATCGCCGATTAAAGCATAACATATCGTATATAATAGTTTTGAAAAAGATGTATACTTTGAAGCTTTCGTAGATTAATACAAACCGCTAGGGGACGTGTGTTGCTTATGCAATACTCTCAGAATGCTTGTTATATATGAGACTCCTCTCATAGTTTTGATTTATAACAAACTGATGTTGATCATGATGATGTAATAAATCCATTGTTAAGAAACATCGCAACAAATTTACTTCATATACAACATTAAAGAAATACGAAGTTCTCTTGGCTAATAAAAAAATGCGTTATCACCAAAAAAGGAGCACCACTAGGTACTTCGTGTTTAAGAACTGAAAAACTGAAACCTGGACTATATTTATTTTACAACAATTGAAAAACAAGTTCTACAACTTATATTGATATATCTCGTTGGCACGGATGTTAGCGCGAGGGGGGTCATTGATGTGGGAGGAAGCCGGAGTACCCACAGAAAACCCACGTGTCCAACAAATGAAAGACGCAATAGTCTAGACAAGGCCAGGTCGTAAGTGGTCTGCCATGACATCAATAAATCAAAAAGGGAGCATGCTAGAATTAAGAGACATATTCGGCAGCAAATTCACAGGCAGGGAACGGGTTGTGTCAGACTTTTAGCAGTGGGCAAAGAGAGATAGAGTATGGTTCAAAGAGAGGTAAGAAGAGAGGTTTAAGAAGTCAAAAGATCACAGGCTGCAGAACTTGGTGAGCAGGGAGGGGGGAGCTTCCACAAAGCTTCATTACATGGTCGAAGCTATGGAAAAGTACCAATACAGGACTGTATTTCTTTAACAATCAGCATTTCTTTTACGACTATTGTATAATACCCTGCAGTATCCAGGCAATCTTCAACGGGGGGGGGGGGGGGGGGGGGGGTTAACCGATGAGCCTGCGTGTAAGCTGCCATGACGAATAACTTATCTTGGTAACACAAAGACGATACAGGTTAACACGGTGTGAAAAAGGACAAAAATTGCAAGACAGAAGAGTTCGGAAGCTAGCAGTAAGAAAACAAATGGTATCTACTTTATTATGGAGGGCAGGAAACCTTAAAATAGGAAGAAATACAATAGGAAGTGCTCAACACATTGGCGATCGGGAACTGAGGGTGGACCTAGACAAAAACCTCGCCTTCCAGACATCGTACAAATAACCTGGTGACCAAACATAGTTCTGTGGTCATAACGCGCACCAAAAGCACGCGGACCTGATCGCAGACTGCAGGGAGAAGGGTTGAATGGCTATATTGTTCGCTATGGAGGTTGGATGTAAGGGATTTCAGTCTGTCAGTGTAGAAGGTATTCCATATGTTCGGAATGGTGCCGACAGTGCCTACGACTACAGTTATTAATAAGCAGAGACAGCAGAGAATTGATTTTGCTGGATATGACACAGACGAGATGAGTCGTGTTGAATGCCTGGAACCATCCAGCCTATGTTTTTCTTAAATAATAATAATACATGTATCCTAGATTTCCATCCTCTACAAAAATTTAGGATATACGTATATATTGTACGTATTAACAAACATAAAGGTGCCACATACTTTGTTAAGCTATCTTTTGATTGAATCTTGTTTTTATCTTGATTAAGGAAACAAAATTATATATATATATATATATATATATATATATATATATATATATATATATATATATATATATATATATATATATATATATATATATATATATATACATTGTGTGAAATTTAATTACGACATCACAAAAATTCACGTACATGTATCAATATACGTGACTATATTATTATTGCCATTAATAGCGCAGCAGATATCACTTTATTTCGTGATCAGGAAGTTACTTCTCATAACAGAAGAAATCAGGAAGTTGCTTCTCATAACAGAAGAAAAAATTTTCTTGACCATGGTGGACGCAATTATCAAGAGATACATTGCACTGATATCGACAGCCATATTACTAAGGCACAAGGCAAGTGTTATTTGTGATTATAATCTTGCTTATGAATTTAATTTTAATTCTAAACAAGAACGCATGACGCATTGCGTTTTTCTCCCACTCGTTTTATGGAGTTTTTTTTTGGTCTACAAATATTTTTTTCTAATAGTAAATCATGATTTAAATTGTTTATTTCTCAGAAGATATTTGTTAATCCGTGTTAATCTATGTTTCATTTCCATGTTGCAATGTTTTAAAAAGTGTTTCTTGCAAAGGGCTCTTATTAATTACGCAAACACTATCTGTTTCTGTTATGGCGTTATTTGTAACACTTTTAAGTTTAAATAAAGCCACGTTTTTTCTGTCCTGAAACTTTATTTTTTCCTAATCATTACAATTATTTAACTGGCGTAGATATTAAGAATCACATGCAAATGTTTAAATTTTTCTTCACAAAAGCATTTATTTAATCAGTTGGAAAAACCAAAGGCTTATTTAAAAATAAAACAGTATCAAATGTTGAATAATAAATGTAATTATAGTTCTAATAGAATAAAATGATATTCATTCAATTAAGTTGGGACCACGACCAAAAAAAAACTATAGTGATCCCAGTTGGAAATTATAAACAAACTTTCTATTAACCGAAATTTCTAATTCAGTGTTATATAATCTTAAACAAAATATTGAAAGCATTTGCCTTTTCTTGACGTTTCTTTTAATAATGTGATACAGGTTTTCAGCCCTTCAGGGCTGATACGGATCCGTATCACACCCCTTGCTGAACTCCTCTGCCTTTTTTCGCTTCGGCATTTTTGCATGTTTACAGACGAAAAATAAAACATTTTCAGTTACAGTCGACATTTTTAAGTGCAGTTGAAAACTTCAAATGCTAGCAAATGTTTTAAAGCAGTCAACTTTTGAAACCTGATGAAATTCCGTTCTATAGCTTCATGTTTGTTAAAACAAGAAGAACTCATATTTTTATCAAATACATGTACATGTCCAGACTTTTTAAAAACAATAGTCTTATGAATAATCAATTTGTTCAAGTTGATGGGTTTTCTTTTTAAATTTATTACTAAGTATGTAATAAATATAATAATAGATACCCTTTTCCATATCACAGCTTTTTATCAGCCCTCGACCAATATCAACCCTCGGCCTTCGGCCCTCGGGCTGATATTGGAGTCTCGGGCTGATACAAGCTGTGATATGGAAAGGGGTATGTATTATTCTCTGTTTATATAGTGAGAATATACTACTGAATATAACATTTATATATGCTATATTCAGTAGTATAGTGTATTATTCTCTATTTATATAGTGAGAATATACTACTGAATATAACATATATATATATATATATATATATATATATATATATATATATATATATATATATATATATATATATATACTAATAAACAGCTTGTTAGCACAAAGCGCGCAGGTATTTAGGACACAATGTATAAATGAGAATGAGAGAGAGACTAATTGTCAGTAAATATATGAAATGAAATGCATGCATGCGCGTGCATATACTTGTATGAGTAAATACTTAGCATGCCTCTATTTAAAATCAGAATATCTGTTAGGATGTCAGAGCTCAAATGCTGTCGTACTGTGTGGATGTTTTGGGCGGCATGTCTTTGATGCCGGCGAACTGACCGGCCGACTGGGTCTAGTCAACACGGACTCTATATGCATACACATCGCTGAAAACAAGGTCATGTAATACAGGCTGTTTCAATTGAAAGTTATTGCGTTCAATGAATTTAGTCATATCTATTACAAGTTGCCGTCCTTTAAAAAAGGACTTCAATACGTGGACCATTGCATGTCATGTGTTTCCAACGAAAACATGAAATTAGAGATTATTAGAGATTCCACCCAATCTAGCTCCCTGCTTTTAACCACTAAATTTGTACGTTTTTTACGTATACGTGTATGTATAGCCCTGACTTTTTATCTCAGAATTTAAAGTGTTTATACTTCTAAAATAATTATGATCTATCTATTAATGAAGTTTGCATATATATAGTATCAGGCATTCGGAATTCTACTATTTGCGCACACATTACGATTCGCTCTATACTTTGTTAACTAGGAATGATTTAAACTTTTATACAGTGACAGAATTCAATCATACTTACATGCTTAAAAAAAATTTAATCGGGAAGTACTCTAGCCTCGCCTACTATAAAAGTAATGTTAAGGATCATGGGTATTCGGAAAACAACAAAACGTTGCAAATTATTCTATTTGATGTATGCTGTAGTTTCGGCATAACATTAACTTATTTCATAATACTGACAGTTTATATCACATGCCGATCATTTCTTTAAAAGGAATACTTTGTTTCTTTACTCTTTACCGACAACTTTACAATTGCAGCGCGTTTGAACTTCTGTGTGCATATGGCATAAAATCCCGATCCCGATTCAAATAAACGTGTGCTATGCTGGTTCCCTGAGCTACCTATTAGGCACAGGAACCAGGCTAGCTCATGCGCAGGCTGAATTTTCCCCATAGCATCCGGTTTAACCTCGCTTATATATTATCTGCGTGGACCTTAGGGTCCACGCAATCAAGCGACCGTATGGTTTAGGTCTGGAAGTATGACACAAACTATCCAAAGAGGACCAAGCTTTCGTTAACTCTGTCGCCTGTGTTTTAATCGTACAGACTTGAATAAAGTACTGATAACCTGACCCCTGTTAACGAAGTAAATTCCCATGCAGTGTTCAACATTGGCTGTAATAAATAATTCTATTATGCATACAAAATCGGAAGTTTATTGGAAAAATGATTTTTAGTCTGTTTTCCGGCTTTAAAAAAATGAGCTGAAAACGTGACTTAATATAAATGAAAGCCCTCTATTTTTATCCTTAATTACTAATAAGTGATCACGTCGGTCGAATAACTAAGCAATTTAGATAGCTACAAATAAAAAAGAAAAGAGGAAAGACTGTATATGATAGTGGAGTGGACAAAATAGATGCTAACATGAACATCATGATCTTTCTTAATAGCAGAGAATACATCATATGATATATAAATTATCATTTCTGTGTAGATAGAGATTTTAGGATTTATTGCTATTTTAAATATAGTAGTATAGAAAAGAAAATCCAGTCTGTTGCTTGTAATGGTAAATTTTCATTGCATTTTTTCCTTCCAAACAAACCTCATTTTTGTTTTTTATTGGGGGGGGGGTCAAAGCTTGTTAAGAGAGACTTTGGTTTCATGAATTATTTTGATACTTGCCATTCTTAGTAATACGATTCTATATTACTTGGAAAGGATACGTTTTATAGTAAACAACTTCGTGGTTTATAAAGCTTATAATTTACAAAGCGCAAATTAAACTATTATTTCATGTAATACTGGCAAACATTGAATTCTTTTCTGAAATAAATTGTATTTTCCTAACACATACAGTATCTTTATTTTATACGAATATAAAATATATAAAAACTAAAGAAAAAAAGTACTAATTTTTTTTTCTAATTTCAGGGACTTGCACAAGCTCAAATCTGTTCGGAATCAATAGCTACACCGCATGTTGTTCAGAAATGTCCAATGAACAGAGAGGAATGGGAGAGGGCATCCCAAAAGAAAAAATGTTCAGAAATACAGAAGTATGATAACTGCAGAAATGTGGAGTACCATTGTTTGGTGAATGAATTCAGAAATGAAACTATTGAGGTATGCACGGATCCCTGGTATCTACAAGGTATGTCTAATATAATTACGAAAATACTTACGTTGTAATTTATCGATGTTGTTATCAACACAGTTCAAACCATTGTCATATAATATGCAATAAAATAAGTTTTTTGTCTTATGTTTTACAACCTGTCAAATTAAAAAGTTCTGTACTGAATTAGTGTACATTAATAACTAATCAAAGCAAAAATTTACTATGAACATAAAATGAATATGAACATGGACTAATCGATTCAATTTATTAAATCACTGTATCGTATTTTTAGGTTATTGCCCAATTTATTTAGAAAATGGAGGAAAAAATGACTATACCAAAATGTGTATGAACAATGCATATCCTTGCAATTGTTCCAATCAATATCGTTCAACAGAAGCATACAAATGTAAGAATTATTGATGTTTTGGTAATTTCCTTGATGTACTTTTTTCTTAAAGAAAATGTATAACATGATCTTTTTCCTGACACTATCTATTTACATACAAGAAATGCAATATCACTGTTTAAATAGAAAATATATAACAATTGCATTATTTGAATTATGTATTAAGATGCAATTTATTTGAGGTTGCATTTTTTTCTTAATTAACCTTAATCTGAGGGGACTAATGTTCATATGTCACATAATTTATCTATGTTGGTAGATACATCATTGCTCATTGCATAAGTAATCGAGGTATTTAATCTACTGACCATATTGTGTAAATAAATTTGTACTTTCAAAATGTTTCAAAACATGAGTTACTTCTTTCTCGGGAAATTTGAATGGTATATACTGTTGATTTTTGAAGCTGTATAAGTCAACCATTTACTATACTTCTATTCGTTTTCATGTATTCTAATAAAGCTCATCATTTCAATAAAGTAAAGCACAAGACCATATTTAATCAGAATCCACACATTAGCCTTCCAACATCCCACTTTCGATATTCCCTCTTATTTGTCTTGATGTATATTCCTCTTCGTCCATCCCTCTTTTACCCGTTTGTCATTTTTCTCTTAATGTGGTTGTTATGCCAAAACATACTTAAAATCATTGTACGTTCTTGGTTTTTGTATTTCTCAATATCCATATACAGAAAAGGAATTATAAGAGCTATGTGAATAACAACATTTGTTTTTGTGTCAGGGCAATGCTGTTTTAATGTAAAGAATGTTTCCTCAGGAAAGTGGAATATCACTGTCACTGATTCAGACAAATACAGGTAATTCCTATACATATGTTTGATTTAACGTAGAAATTTTTTTAAGTTTTCGTTCAATTCTTTAAAAAGGGGTGTAAACGGTATGTGACCGAAAAATATCAATTGAATAAAATTAATGTATTCATGTAAATTAAAGAATAAAAGAAATTATGTAATTCCGATTTTAAAAATGTTATACACAAAAGATGAAAATGTATTCTATATTTGATAATTATGCTTACAAAAAATAAACATGATACTTGTGTAGTTCTGGTTGCATTTGTGATGCAAAATTCTATCCTTACCTGTTCTTACACACGGGATTGAAAAAAACCCCAAATGAACCAAGTTAAAACATATTCATATTTGAACATGCAGTCTTGTTGCTTACACTCGATATTTTTGTAAAGAGTATATTAAGATAAAGCACAAACAAATAAAACAATTCAACCAGAGATCTTACATCCAAAACGTATGGTGGCATATCTCTGCCCCTTGTGTGCAAGTTAATGTTCTATTAATTATGTCGACATGCAAGATAAATATGTTGACATGCAAGGTAGTTATGTCAACATGCAACATAACTATGTTGACATGCAAGAAAACTGGAATCAAATAAGAGTAATAAAAATTCTCAAATATCGCCAACATGTGACACCCAAGATGCTAGATACACTACCTATTGATGTCAGCATGCAACTTATTTATGTTAACATGCAACTTAGTTATGTTAACATGCAAGATAAATATGTTGACATGCAACATATTTATGTCGACATGCAACTTAGTTATGTTGACATGCAACTTATTTATGTCGACATGCAACTTATTTTTGTTGACATGCAACTAAGTTATGTTAAAGGGGCATGGTCACGATTTTGGTCAAATTTTATGTTTCTGTTTTTATTATTTACAATGCTTTAAAAATGCATTTCTTATTATCAAATTAAATTTGGGTGCCAGTAGATGAGTTTTGAGCAAGATACAGGGCATAAAATTCTTCGTCATGTAAACAAGGCTCGTGACCTGTTTTTGTTTACATAGGTTCAAAATACCAGTAAAAAATCTGTTTCAAGCTGATTTGTCTATCTTTTTATTCATTCTAAGCATAAATAAACAGCCCCTAACAGTTTACACATTCAGTTGAGGTCTAAAACTGGAATTTTCACTTCAACATTCAAAATATAAACCACAGCTTTGTTTATATAGCGAAGAATTATAAACTCTATAACTCGTTTATAACTCAACAAATGACAATCAAATTTTGGTTGCCTAATAAAAATGCCTCACTGAAGCATTGTAAACGTTGAAATCGAGAAAAAATAACTTTTGACCAAAATCGTGACCATGCCCCTTTAACATGCAAGATAAATATGTTGACATGCAACATATTTATGTCGATATGCAACTTAGTTATGTTAACATGCAACTTTTAAGTTGCATGTCAACATAACTAAGTTGCATGTCGACATATTCATCTCGCATGTCGACATGAATAAGTTGCATGTCGACATAAATAAGATGCATGTTGACATAAATAAGTTGCAAGTCAGCATATTTCTCTTGCATGTTAACATAAATAAGTTGCATGTCGACATAAAAAGGTAGCATCTAGCATCGTGGATGTCACAGGAGGGCGATATTTGAGATTTTTTGAGATTGTGTATAATTCTTATCTGATTGCAATTTTCTTGCATGTCAAAATAGTTATGTTGCATGTCGACATAATTATCTTGCATGTCAACATATTTATCTTGCATGTCGACATAATTGATAAAAAAATAACTTGCACTCAAGGGGCAGAGATATGCCACCATAAAAACGTGTTTTAGCTGAAAAACAAATGATAAAAATTTCGAGAAATATAGTATTCTTTTCCTGTTTTGTTTCATACATCTACATTTAAATTTAATTTGTCAATCGTATGTCCATGCAGTTGAATCCATAACCAAGTGTTTAAAAAAACTTTACTTCTTGCATTAGTTATATGCCGTTTTGTTATAATGTACAATCTGATTGATTCTTTAAATCTGACCCTATGTACACAATGATAAAATACAAAAATATGTGTTTAAAACATACAAGGATTGAACAATATACAGATAACTGTTCCTTGCAGAAATGTTTACTCATTCGTATCTTAGGAATGTTATTGCTAAGAAAAGTTTTACTTTAAAATAACTGGGACGATTAATTGTGTTGAATTCATCATAGATCAAATGTATTTTTAAATGTTATAATTCAGTGATAAAGAGTCTTAGTTTACTTGTTTATGTGTTGTTGCTTGGATGTATACTATAAAATTGTTTTCGGGTTTTGTGATGGTGGGGAGAATTTCGACTATTGGCATTTTTCAGATAACGTGAAGTCATTTAAATTGCATGCTTGATTTGGGAATCATGAATAATATTGTATTATATAATTTTTAAAAAAAACCCAACAATCGGTTGCAGATAGTAGAACTGATTAAAAGCAATTTAAATTTCAAAACAAAAATGAATATTTAGTGCTCGTTTGTTTCTTTTACTAAAACATGTTTAAATTCATTTAACACTCACACACACATTTATTTTTGTCAACCAATTTTTTGGCATAAGCATATCTGAAAAACCACGAAATTTTGTAATTTGTGCCGCTTTGAGTCTTTGCTATATGCAATTTTATTCAATCATGTAATCAAAAAGTTCCATTTAGTCCATCTTGGACTAAAAAAATGCGCAATTGTCTAATATGTTATAAACAACTACTGAACAATAACGTTTACTGAAATATATCATTTGCTAAATAATTATGAGAACCAGTAGTCTTTATATTTGATTGCAGCAACTTGAACACTTTAATTGTGGCAGTATGGATGCTTCTACCAATAATACTATTGTTAATGCTTCTGTGCGCTTTTGGATTCGTGTATCAAAGGAGACTAGACTGTAGAGGTATCCTTTTTAATCTCGATTATATACAGATTTTTCTTGAATTATGCACGTACATGTGTAATAGAAGACTTGATTTGTATGGAATAAATTATATTAGGTAGTGTACGATTTAAATCATCTTTGTTACGATTTTTTGTAGCGACAGAGTTATGCCATGTCTGCCGACCTTTCAGTAATAATAAACATATATTTCAACTAAATCAGATAGAAAAATAAAAGATCTGCATTTTACAGATGTATGCAAACCATATCCTGGAAAAACACATTTCTCATAACCCCTCCGGTTCCGACGCCTGTGCTACACAGTTACGTGTTTCCCCTCATAATTGTTATTTAAATCTTTGACAAAATCTTATCAAAATTTTATATCATTTTTTGGAAATAGATATAGTTATCTTTAAAGTACTAGCAAATAGGTCACTGAAGCGTTGAAGTGAGGGGCTGTGTTTAAAATAGTTCGGACCGGAAGTATTTGATAAAGCATCGCCCGTTTAATAAAGCAAAGGTTTATCACACGAGTAATATACACCACACGTATGAGATCAAATGCATTTTACTGACATATTTAAACAATTTGTTATCAGTTTAGTACCTTTGCTTATTTGTTCAATCTCTAAGCCTCTGTATTCATCAACTTGTATCTTAAATCCAATAAACATTTACGCCATTTTTACTTTTGATTTAGTCATGTATGTCTACTAAGGCTTATCAATATGATACTTTTTTAAAATCACTTTTTGATTCTATGTTTATTTTTTTGTATTGATTTAACAGGAAAGCCTGAAGAAAAAAATCAAGAAGTAAGTACGTATTTGAAGTACTTTCTCCTTTTCATTATAATAAACAAATGCCCTAAATATTTATTTACCCATATAGAGCTATATAGCTTTTCTGTTAAATAACAAATATGCAAAGTTAAAATAGAAATTCAATTAAACTTGAAGCAATGTTTCAAGTTCATTTATTCTAGAACTTAGTGTAAAAAAGGACACAACGTTTACAATAGACAGAACAAGTCTAGTCTAACAAGGTTAAAAAAGAGGACCCAAGGAGAATGAACATTCAGAATAAAACATATATTTATGTTTTAAAAGCAAATGATGGTGTAAGCATTTGTCCATTTATTCATACATTGATCAGCAGTGTCATGTACAAAATTTTCAATTATTACATATAAATATATAATAAATTTGTCTGAAGAGCAAGAGGTTTTCCTTTATCTATTAGCAAACTACCATGAGAGAGTTTTGATTTTATAGGTACCTCGACACAGCGACATTTTATTTGAAGTATGATTTCAAAAAACAAACACCAATATTGTTGGCTTTTAGTTATTTTACATTTTGGGGGGTATATCTTTTTTAGTGAAATTTAAGAATGAATTACCGACACGTTTTTCAAAGACCATTTCATTTATAAAACTCGAAAAAATGCATAAAATTATCTCGTCTACAAACAGGGTATTTTAGAGCTTAAAACTTGGTCTCAATTCGTGTGTAAATTAATAATAAATATATACATGCCAAAGATTGTCTTGTCATGTTTTTTTTTTAATTTCAATTAAAAAATTATTTCTGAAAATCGAAATTGTTATTATTTTATATCTTTAAAATCTATGGATAAAATTTTTAAAAAATCAGATACTAACATACATGTAAGTACTGATCAAACAGTAATATTTTACAAGGAAATTGAAACCAAATTTATCAAATTTAAAACGATCCCTATGGAGAAAAAAAAACCTCATTCCGATCAGATTTATTTTAAATTGGAATTTATTTTTACAAATGATTAATAACACTACAGTTAATTCTGAGTAATTGATCTGCATTTTAAAATTAGTAAATGAAAAAACAACAGCTAAGCAACCGGTTTTGTTTTATTTTTGCAAAACTGTGATATATTCCAAATCTTTATGATTTGGTTCAAATCAGTTTAATTACAATCGAGATCGGTTCGATTTAATGATTTTCCAATTTTATTTAATTTTACTATTACGTTTCAATTTTTTGTTGAAATAATATTATATAGCAATTGTTTAATGCGAGTGAAGTTTACTTGTAGTTTTTATCCATAGGTTTAAAAAATATCTACAATTCTTGAGTTTCATTTAAATAATTTTTTCAAAAATATTATAAATTGTTTGGCCGTCTTTGACATGTATTCATAGATTATTGTATTGTGCATTAATTGAAACCAAATTTTTTGCTATATCCTGTTTGCAGCTAAAACGATGTTTCTTGTTTTTGTTTAAAAATAGAAAAAAAATCATATAAAATTATGGAAAGCCGATATCGGTGTCATATATATTTGTATAATTATTTTTCAAAAATGATTCTTTATTTATCCATCAAATTATGCATTGGTGTGTCGAGCCACCTTGAAACCATGAAGGAAGGAAAAGCAGAATGGTGGATTAATTAAAATACTATTTCCGGTAATGTGAGGAAATGTTTTTGAGAGCAACCAGCTTACAAAAATGATAAATACAGCATACGGTTGCCCAAAAGGTTATAGAAAGAGGTCAGAATTTAGGAGCCTTAGGTCACAATGGGGGACTTTAAACAAAAATTGATAGGACATTTTTAAATTGGTAAACCTAATATTAATATAGCGGTATACAAAATCAGTATAAAGATAACTAAGTATGAACAATTGTCAATTTTATTCAAACAGAACACATGTGTACATTTTTTTTTTGTAATTCAAACATAAATACATTTTTGTATTGCATTAGTTTGTTAACTAGTTTGTTGGTAATTGATAGAGATATTTCAGTACGCAGTAGGCCCGTCGACCTATAATTATTTTTAAACTCTTTCCTGAGTTGAAATAAAACGAATAAAAAGTTCCCCTTATTTTTACAGATATTTTTTTTTTCATTTTAAAGTGTCTCAAAATCATTTTTTATGAATCTTTTTGATCGAAATAGTACAAATGAGTTTTGTTTTTTAGGATAATTTTGGAAAAATAGTCAGAGATTTAGTAAAAAGTTTGGACAACCTAAAGAAAGTAATGGACCAAATTATTGGAAATGACATTTTTGATTTGGAATATAAACTCAGAAGTACGGAGATGAAACTCGACAACATGTACAAAAAACTGTTCGGAAGCACTGGAAAACCAGAACCACCTTTGACCAAAGCTAGCGCACTAGAAGCAAGAGTTACAAAAACCAGTACCATTATTAAACAAATGCTTCAGAAGCTAAGAGGTAGTTTTGTTTTCGAACGTAATATAAAAAAGTTCATATTATGATATTAAAAAAGGTAGTATATGTGATTCAAATATGTAATTATCATTACAGCTTGGAATAAGGGACCTTATTTAAGCCTTCTTATAGGCAAAAGTAAACGTGTACCAAGAAGGAGTTTTAATTAGGATTATCTATGAAAACATGTAGAATGTATGTTTTTTTAATGTAAACATGATACCATTTCCATTCAACTACTATAATTCTTACCATCCAATAATTACAGTTTCATTGTTAAGAGTTTTATATACATAAAGCATGTATTGAGAATAAAACGTGTACGCTCTTTTTTACAATATAATAAACAATCCATAGGTATAGCTCTACCTTAGCAAGGTAGTACCTAGCATCTTGTTATCCAGTTAATTAACTCTTTCAAAACCTTAATATTAACTAAGTCCAATCCTGCTGGTTCAATACATTTGTAATCATCGTTAACTTTGGCAAATTAAAAAGAACAATTTTTATTCGTATTAGAAAAGATGTGTTTGATCCTCCCGTTCGCATTTCAAAGTTTTTACACAATTTTCCATCCTTAAATATAAATTTGTATTTTTAAATTAATGGTCTAACTGATGTATTAACCAAAAGCATTTGGATACCACTGCTTAAGGATGACATTTACTCAGAATGAAAAAAAAATTCCACTGATGATAATAAAGTAATTAAGTAAAAATATCGAATGTTATGTCAATAATAATTCATTTCATAAATACTTTTTGTGTTTAGAACAAGTTTTATTCATGACATATTGAACTTTAGTAAGCAACACCCTTATCCCAAACATCTCTTAAAATAAATCTGTATAACGTTTAAAGAACGGCAATAGAATGGTTACAATTATTTCATATTTAGTGCTCTGAGTATTCTTGAAAAATACTTTTAGATGTTAAATGAGTCTGGTCACGATTTCTTTGTCATGCAAACAAGCTTTTAAGGCTCGTTCCCTGTTTTGTGAACGTTGCTTCAATATACCGGTAAATGTTGTTCTAAAGCTAATTTCTCTCTGTTCTAACTCTTTTAAAGCGTAAACAAATAGTTTCTAGCGTTGTTTTACATTCATTAGTCCAAAACGGAATTTTTACTTCAACATTCAAAACTTTAGCAAAGCTTGACAAAATTTAACAATGAATTGTGATCTCTGTATCTAGCTTATAACACGAAGACTGAGACTCAAATTTTGGTTGAACCTTAGAAATGCCTTACTGAAGCATTATAAACATTAAAAACAGAAAAAGTTTCTGACCAAAATTATGACCATGCCCCTTTAATGATTTAATGTATGAAACTTATAATATTACTTTATTAGATCTAAATTTGGATTTCATTGATGATGACTTGAAACACCATGTGTCAAAAAGACCCGACAGCCATGATATACACATTACAGAACCCAACGGTATGATCTGTCTTATTAGCTTCACTGCTACAGCAAATATTAGAGATACTACGATGATTATTTCATTTAAGATTATTCGTTTTTATATTTATAACGGAAACAAAAATAATTGCTAAATGCGCTTCATTTTGCTAAAAAAACAACGTGGATTATTAGATTAATTACATGTGAGCGAGGTATCCTTATGTCCGCAAAGAAAGATTTAAGAGGGAAAACAGTTTTTTAAGTTAATCTTTTTAGTTAAAAAAAACCAAAACAAAAAAACCAAAAAAAAACTAGGGTTCTGTGACCTAGGAAAAATCTGACCAAAGGTTAGTCCATGCTATAATGTACGTGTATGGCACGCCAATTTTACAAATATGAGATTCACATTGATTTGCTATTGGTAAATAAGGTTTATCGACTTTAAATCGTCAACTATAGCAACTAATTTATTAACTATAGTTTAAATTGTAAACTCTAATCAACTATTTCAAACAAAAGTTTGCGAATGCTGATCTTTGTTTATCTGTCTGTAAATAAACGTTAAAAATATGTTTTGCTGATAATTATCGATTCAACATCAATGTTAAATATAATTAAGAGTTTTTGATCGTAATTTCAAAGATCTTGATTAAATTAATCAGATAAACTCTGTAGATGTGATATTTACAGAAGCGTATTAATGCCACATATGCACTTCGCATTTTTTTTATTTTCTACACTTTAAAGTGTAAATTTTACACTTTAATCTGTAAAATTTTACACTTTAATCTGTAAAATTCACACTTTAAAGTGTAAAATTTACACTTTAATCTGTAAATTTTACACTTACATCACTTTAATCTGTAAAATTCACACTTTACCGTGTAAAATTTACACTTTTATCTGTAAATTTTACACTTGAATCTGTAAAATTGACACTTTAAAGTGTAAAATTCACACTTGAATCTGTAAATTTTACACTTTAATCTTTAAATTTTACACTTTAAAGTGTAAAATTTACACTTTAATCTGTAAATTGTACACTTTCATCTGTAAATTTTACACTTTCATCTGTAAAATTCACACTTTAAAGTGTAATTTACACTTTAATCTGTAAATTTTACAATTTAATCTGTAAAATTGACACTTTAAAGTGTAAATTCACATTTTAATCTGTAAATTTTACACTTTAAAATTTACACTTTAATCTGTAAAATTCACACTTTAAAGTGTAAAATTTACACTTTAATCTGTAAAATTCACACTTTAATCTGTAAAATTGACACTTTAAAGTGTAAAATTCACACTTTATTCTGTAAATTTACCCTCTAATCTGTAAAATTCACACTTTAAACTGTAAAATTCACACTTTAATCTGTAAAATTCACACTTTAAAGTGTAAAATTCACACTTTATTCTGTAAATTTTACACTTTAATCTGTAAAATTTACACTTAAGGTATCTCACTCCTCATGTTTTGATTTCATTGCGCAGATGATCATTATATTTGAAATGAATATGATTTTATTTATTTAATCATCACAGATAGATTATTATTTCATAATTACACAAACATTCATAAAAAAAATCTATTTGAATTCAAGAAACAAACAAGTTTTTTGGGGAACTATTTTTTTCGTGCGGAAGGTTTTTTAGACGATAATGAAAGAAACAAGCAATTTTATGAATTTTCAATATACTTTTCTTTTTATTATACTTTATTCATTATTCACATTTTTAACATTTGATAGGTTTGTAACATATTTTATAGGTTCTGTGTGACATGTACAAAATCAAATCTTGAGAATGTGATAGCCGTTTAGCATAAAATCATGCAAAAATATAGAACATGTCTGAATTTTTTTTAACCAAATTTTGCGAGAATTTTACCTTTGAAGCCCTATATCTAAAATTTGACATCACTGACCCCCATGTTATATTATGTCAAAATGATACTGAATACATATCTAGGCAAACTGGATTAATCTTATAAAATTCTTGATATTCAAAAAGTTTTTATTTCAAATCAAATTGTAACTATTATAGAAATTGTCTATTTCAAGTGCAAAAAGGTCACAAAAATATTTATTCAGCTTCGTACAAATTTTTTGCGTAATCCCTCTATTCAGTGTGACCATTGTTCATAATCAAAAACAATATTTGAAGAAATAAGTTTGCTTAATCAAATATACTGACAACAAATCCTAATCAGGATGATATTGCATTTTAGGTGCGAAAATGTCAAATTAAATAAGCCATAACTCAAAGGGATGGATATTGACCCCCCATTATTTTTGTATTTTTTACGTATGTTTTGTCTGCAGATTTCAATGATATACTTCTCAAGAAAATCTTGATACAACAACATTGAGGAGTGGGATACCTTAAAATTGTAAAATTCACACTTTAAAGTATAAAATTCACACTTTAATCTGTAAAATTCACACTTTAATCTGTAAATTTTACACTTTAATCTGTAATTTTTACCCTTTAATCTGTAAATTTTACACTTTAAAGTGTAAAATTCACACTTTAAAGTGTAAAATTCACACTTTAAAGTGTAAAATTCACACTTTAATCTGTAAATTTTAGACTTAAAAGTGTTAAATTTACACACTATCCCGTAAAATTGGCTAATATCTACACATACATTGGAGAGTATTTATCACTTTCAATGGTTTGATCGAAGCATTATGGACTGAAATATTTTAATTAGTAAATATTTCAAACTTTGTCTTAAATACACTGACATCATTACACAGATTAGTTTTTTTTAATTTTGTAATTTTTTTAAAAACCGTGGATTTTTCAAATAGAGATAAGTGGTTTTATGCCTCGGCTTTTTTCCACACTTTTTTGATGATGATTTTACAATAATAATAACAAATAGTGTTGAATTACTGATCATTCAAAGAATATACATTATGTATCATTCTGTCTAAACCTCGATTTAGCATAAGTACGTTCAGTACTTTGAGTTGTGTACGTACTACAAGAACTTGATTAAATAAAAAATTGAACTGTATACAAATGAATACAATTGACGCTTTAAACTAGTAAAAGTCTTGTATACATTTAGAAGGCTTGAAGACTGTGTATTTGCATAAAAGTGAACAAAAAGTCAAAACCCCAAAACATTGTTACAGATAATTCTACATTTTATGTTGCGGCCACCATATAATTATGTGGTGGCCAGCTGGCCGTCAGATAAATTAGTGGTGATCGCTAGTTTTTAGTCCATTTAATTATCACTTTTTTTCAGTTTTTCTGAAAATTTTAATCTGATTGAATGAGACGAGGGAAACGGCTTGCATTATAAAAAGCCATTAGCGTTGAACATTTTTTGGTCATATGACACTGATACATTTTGTTTAAGAGAATTTAATTATAACTGTTTCAATTTTTGAAAAATTGAATACTGTTAATAAGAACTCATTTCTCGATTGCAATGTTTGTTATTAAAGCAAGATAAAAGAAATGTCAGACATTTAATCAAAACAGCCATGTGGTGTTGACATAGTTTTTACAGATTAATGAGTGATTTTTGCAGATATATGAGTAAAATTTACAGATAAAAGTGTGAAATTTACAGATAAAAGTGTAAAATTTACAGATTTAAGTGTGAATTTTACACTTTAAAGTGTGAAATTTACACTTTAAAGTGTGAAATTTACAGATTAAAGTGTAAAATTTACAGATTAAAGTGTGAATTTAACAGATTAAAGTGTGAATTTTACAGATTAAAGTGTGAATTTTACACTTTAAAGTGTAAATTTTACAGATGAAAGTGTAAAATTTACAGATTAAAGTGTGAATTTTACACTTTAAAGTGTAAATTTTACAAATTTAACGTGTGAATTTTACTGATTAAAGTGTAAAATTTACAGATTAAAGTGTAAAATTTACAGTGAGTGTAAAGTTTACACCTTAAAGTGTGAATTTTACAGATGAAAGGGTAACATTTACATATTTAAGTGTAAAATTTACAAATGAAAGTGTAAAATTACACACAGATTAAAGTGTGAATTTTACACTTTAAAGTGTGAATTTTACAGATTAAATTGTAAAATTTACAGATTAAAGTGTAAAATTTACAGTTTAAAGTGTTAATTTTTCAGAAGAAAGTGTAAAATGTACAGATTAAAGTGTGAATTTTACCCTTTAAAGTGTAAATTTTACAGATTAATATGTAAATAAACAGATTAAAGTGTAAAATTTACAGATTTAAGTGTAAAATTTACAGATTAAAGTGTAAAATCTACAGATTAAAGTGTAAATTCTACACTTTAAAGTTACAGATTAAAGTGTAAAATTTACAGATTAAAGTGTAAATTTTAAACTTTAAAGTGTGAATTTTACAGATGAAAGTGTAAAAACTACAGATTAAAGTGTAAAATTTACAGATTAAAGTGTAAATTTTACACTTTAAAGTGGAAAATTTACAGATTAAAGTGTAAAATTTACAGATTAAAGTGTAAATTTTACACTTTTAAGTGTTTATTTTACACTTTAAAGTGTGAATTTTACACTTTAAAGTGTAAATTTGACAGATTAAAGTGTGAATTTTACAGATTAAAGGGTAAAAATTACAGATTAAAGTGTGAATTTTACAGATTAAAGTGTAAAATTTACACTTTAAAGTGTAGAAGTAAAAAAATGTGAAGTGTATTTGTGGCACTAATACGCTTCCGTAGATATTGGCGTGCAATATTTTTAAAATACAGTTTACCTGGTTTCAGATGTTACAGAAGGAGTTGCAGCCGAATTTTATAATAAAACGACATCCAACAAACCGTTAGAGTTTTCGACTGAAGAAAATGGCGACTACAAATATGGTGATAGCAGTTTGTGCCACATGATGCCCGATGGTATTATGATTCGAGTTATTGTTACCACTTGTAATTATTATATCATTTTAAAACCAAGCTAGATTTGGACAAAGAACTGTAATATCATAGTCATATAGCACAGTGTTGATAAATGCATGAATTTATGATTTTTCCTTTGTGCATGGATTTGTTTGCAATCTATTTTCTTTGCTTTTGCAATAGTTCTGCAGTTTTACTTCGAAACAATAATATAAAAACATTATTAATGTCTTATTAAATTTAGATATTGCATAAGGAATGAAAAGGATTTCAAGATGAACACCATTTACTATTTGCCAATAGAAATTACATTTTCTTCTCTTGAAATCGGAGAAATACAATTTAAATATTTTACCCTTACTTAGTTTGATATGTACATGTACCCTTCCAAACACGCCAATGTATTAGTCTATTAGGTTCACGTATCGCTAATCATCCCCCTCCAAAAAAGTCTTTTAGTAATATTGATTATCATTTGTTAAAAATTGAGAATAAATAATTAAATTACAACATATTTTGTTTCCACGATTTGTACATATCACATTTCTTTCCTTTCCCGGAAGGGAGATCCTTTTTGGCCAGCTATAATATATATTCTAGATATATTTGCAAAACATCATCGTGTTTTTTTGTTCATGGATTTTAATATTTCATTTAACAACTGCCAAAGGTGAGAACAACCAAAATAAAGAGGAAGATTGCATTCAGATGTCAGTTTCTCAACAGACCAGGCTGTCCGAAAAAATTATGCCTGACAATACCAGTGGTTACTTTTTAACAGGTAGCGATACTTTTAAAGACGTATATAGCGTGTTGAACGCTCTACATTTTTGACATTTAATTTGAAAATGATCATAGATACCGGTACACGATCTGCATAACATACATGTAAATTGCTTTTGGTACCATCATTTTCAACGCATTGACGGTTTTTAAAAAAAAATTATTCACGTTTGTACAGTACCCGCAACGTTATTTTTTACAATCCTATCCTATCGTATCGTGTATCAATCCTATCGTATCGTGCGTGTATACTGTTCTATCGTGCGTTAATTCTATCCTATCGTGCGTGTATACTGTTCTATCGTGCGTTAATCCTATCCTATCGTGCGTTAATCCTATCAGGTTTATCGTTTAATTTCAACAATTCTTCCGTTTATCCTATCGTGTTAATCGTTTCGTGCTTTTTATAAGCAAGTAAATTTATTACTAAGTTGCAACTCGTTCGGTGCGCCGTATACGAATATTAGCGAACAAAAATTGTAAAATCCTATCCAACATTCCGTCAGGATACTAATTTTTAAATTTTGTAGAACAAAATTAACCAATATTATATATAAATCATATCTGTTAACATTGAAAATGAAATGAAAGTTTTTAGGAACAAGGTAACAAGGTAACATATTTACCCGTATATCAAATATATTAAATCGTACGCAGAGTGTATACCTGCGTTAACATTAACTTTTATGCAATATAATTTTGTTGCATCATATTTTACAGAAAAAAAACTATTCATGATATAATTTATATTTAATTAAAACCTTGTATTTTGAACCCGTTATTTTCCGTGTGATATTTTATTTCAGGCTGAAATGTTCTTGGCAATCAGCTAGGGTGTGTGGTAATGAAAACAATGTTAACAAATTGTACGCGGAATGTGTATCTGCGTAAATATTTATTTAACTTGTCTGTAATAATTCGTTTTTAAAGCATCATTTTCTTATACAGAAAGAAATGTACTTAAGATAGATTTTATATTTACTTTATACAAGTATAATTAAACCCGCTAATTTCAGAGTGATTTAATCTCGGGCTGAAATATTTGCGGCGATCGGCTAGGGTGTTCGGTAATGGAAACAATTTTAACAATACAAAAAATTTATTGATCATTCAAGCTCATAATTTTATTTGAAAAAAAATTTAACAGGTCATTTTATACATTCTATAAATGATGCAGCGATGATTAACAACTCGGCAATTGTTACTAAAAGAAATTCCACGTAAATCTTTATTTGTACATGTTCTCTCTCAAATTCTGCCATTATCAGTTTGTTCGTAAAAATCGTTTAAAGCGATCTTACGTTTATCATGAACATCGTTTATCCTTTCCTATCGTGTATCAATCCTATCATATCGTGCGTGTATACTGTTCTATCGTGCGTTAATCCTATCCTTTCGTGCGTGTATACTGTTCTATCGTGCGTAAATGCTATCCTATCGTGCGTGAATCCTATCCTATCGTTTATCTTGTAAAAAATAACGTTGCGGGTACTGTATACATAACTAGGGTGAAATCTATTGATTTTCTACGTTATTTTATATTTTATCTTCATCCAATATGTTTTTCTTTATCTTGCAGTCCTGAATTTTTTCGATATTTTCGAAGGGGGTGTTCTGTGTTTGCTTTATCCAAATATTTCGCATATTGTGTAAAAGATGAAAAGAAACTTTTGAAAACCAGTTCGTAAACGTTGGCTTCAGTAGATTTAAAAAAAAAACAACCCATACACCCCTTGGAATACATCACGGACACACTTAAAAGAATTTGATAACTTTCAAAAGTGATAAATTAATTGTTACGCGATTTCACTTTTAAATAGTTTGTAATGCAAAAAAATATCATCAAAGATGATAAATATGATCTTTTTCATTTATGGGAAATGATTGTGAAAATTTTGAACAAGAATAAAAGGCAGTACATGCTTATGCATTTTTGGATTGTTTGGTAGTTAATCCCGTTCTATAATTATTTGCTTGATTATTTGCTTCGTGTGGATATAACTGTTTTAACATTTGCATGCATGTGCCCATCGATACTTGAATCAATGTTATTACCAACCAATCACATGTACTATTTTTTTGTTCATTCTATTTTAATTTTTTTTGTAGATGAATGCGGACCGTTGTTTGAAAAGAAGGTACTTTTGGAATGTTGTTGAATTGTAAATGATATCATATATTGGAATAATTTTTACTAACAGCGGCAAAAAAAAAAAGAAAATTGATGTTTCCATACAAGACATATAATTCGAGTAAAAAGCATGATCTGGTTTAATTTGATAGTGAAAAGAGTTGTCCCTTAGCTAAAACTTTAAACTTCAAACTTCTTGTCATTTAGACAGAAGTACATTCATTTATGAGTCCTAATTTCTCAAAACTTTATGTATTAATTGTAATTACCACCCAATTGTACCCTTGACTAACTCGTCGGTGCAAAATACAGAGAAGACCTTAAAAAGTGGCGTCGAAAGGAAATTGAATGTTGGGGAAGGTGGAGTGGGGGGTGGCTAGGGGCTAGACTCATCAGAAATCTTGATAAGCAAAAAAAAGGATTATGGTAATGTCTAATTTTGCGAAAAAAGAAATTATGTAATAAATTAAGATAAATGTTTGCTTCTATAAACTCCTTTTCAGACATTACGAGAGAAGATGGAATATCTTAGAGATAATACTGACAAACTGATGGAAAATTTTAAAAAAGTGAGAGACGCCTATTACGAAAAAGATAAACCTGGAAATTTGCATACCCTTGATGACCAATTAACAGATACTGAAGCTGACGTTGACGTTCTGGCAGATGTCTATGGATTTAATGAGATTCAAGGGTCACGATCTGGAAAATGTTTGGAGGAAAATTTAGAGGAGATGAATTCATTATTTGAAAAGTTATCGGAGAAGTTTGAACAAATGGAGAGGAAAGTAGGAAAACCATGAAAGTACAAATGTTTCAATTTTGTGAAAGTTTATGCACTCTTATCTTTTATTGGATGTAAAATCTGCCAAAAAGTGTTACATACTTGAAAGTGTAAAATTGGTTTGAATAAGCAACGTGCGATGTGATTTGTCTTCAATGCTTCTTACTTTATCTGGGATATTAAAAGTTAATTATGTACATAGTTCGTAGAAATTTTAACAAATGTGCATTGTGCATTTACTTTGAAACATTCTGCAGCAACGTTCATCACATTCCTCAATTATGATATATTTGCAATCACAATGCAATGCTTGAACAGAAGATCTAGAAATATTGGTAATTTTTGTAATACAATCTTATGATGAAATTTCCAAATTGAATCTTTAATGATGATTACGTTATCCTGTTTTATATCAATTGAATAAAATCATGCGTTTTTCTATAAGTTTTTAGCATTTATTAAATATTGTCCTCTACATTTGACTTTCTGTTACTTACGCTCTCTTGAGCAATGAAACACTCATTTACTGGATCCGCAATACTTTAAAAAAAATATTCGAGAAAAGAATTTTGCAGTACATTGTGAATTATAACATAATTGTTCTCCGGTTTTCCATGCATTGAAAATACACGTAGGTTCATTATAAAAATATCTGTGAATTGTGATGGAAATATGCATATCAAATGACACGTATATTGTACTACATTTGAATGTGAAAATCCGGTATATATATAATTTCCTAATTAAACAAATGTGTGATTGACAGCTGTAGACACTGCGGTGACCCTCCTACAATTTATAAAATGCAATATTATTGGTGGTTATTATTTCAACCTGATTTTTTTTAAATTGAGCATAGCGATTTCTTTTACAAGCGAAACGATTGCATTCTTGGTTAATTTCAAATATATTTCTTTACTTGCTCGATAAGCATAATTTGTGTTCAAACACTTGTTTATAGTATGCACATCATGACAATAAGAAATGTAAAATACATTTAGAGAAATTAATGTTTTAATTTGTTATAAGTATTTGAAATCATTTTATAGAGATAAAAGACAAAGCACATTGGTATTGCAAGAAATTGAATTTTTTTTAATGCAATGTAGGTGTTAGACAAGGAGAAAACCTTTCCCCTTTCTTATTTTCTTTGTACATTAATGGCTTAGAAAACTTTCTTTTGGAAAAAAATATTGTTGGTTTACAAAGCATTAGTAATGAAAACGAGTTATCTTTACATTTGAAACTACTTATTTTACTTTACGCTGACGATACCGTCATAATGGCAGAATCGACAGAAGACCTCCAAAACGCCCTCAACAAATTTTATAGTTATTGTACTCAGTGGAAACTTAAAGTCAATGTTAATAAAACAAAAATAATGGTTTTCTCCAAAGGTCCAACATCTTTTATTTTTATTATAAAGGAGAAGTTATTGAAAATGTTAAAGAATTCAAATACCTGGGTATCGTTCTGTCAAGAACTGGTTCATTTATTAAAGCAAAAAAGCATTTGTGTGAACAGGCTCAAAAGACTATGTATGGTGTTATAAGAAAAATTAGATATTTTAATTTACCAGTAAATTGTCAATTTGATTTGTTTGATAAGGTTGTTTTACCAGTTTTATTGTACGGCTGCGAAATTTGGGGCTTTGAAAATCTAGATATTATTGAACGTGTACATCTGAAATTTTTGAAAACAGTACTTAATTTAAGAAGCACAACACCGAATTTTATGATATATGGAGAAACAGGGCGCTACCCGTTGTATATTAATGTTTATACAAGAATAATTACATATTGGGGGAAAATGCTAATAAGCCCTGAGAACAAAATTGTATATACAGTGTACAGATATTTATTTTCACAACATTTTAATAGCGATTGTAAAAGCCTATGGATTGATTGTATTCAAAGAATTTTGAACATGTGCGGGCTACAATATGTCTGGCAGAACCATAATTTTGTCAATATAGAATGGTTATCTGCTACTGTAAACCGAAGATTAAAAGACCAATTTATGCAAATATGGTCAAATGATATAAATTGTTCTTCCAGAGGTCAAGTGTATACAATTTTAAAACCATATTTTGGCTTTGAGAAGTATCTTGATATTTTACCTGTAAAACTAAGAAAAAAATTCATTAAATTTCGTACATCAAACCATCGTTTTCCTGTAGAGACAGGCAGATGGTATAACATTCCTTTGAATGAGAGGTTATGTCTTTTGTGTAATAAAGGTCTCATTGGTGATGAATTTCATTATATTTTAGAATGTTCGGCACTAGAAGAAATAAGGAAAAAATACATAAACACAAAATATTGGAAAAACCAATTTTTTTTAAGTTTTCTGAACTCATGACTAATTGCAATTGTAAATCGCTAAGAAAATTATGTGTATTTATTTCAAAAATTGTTGATGCTGTCTGCTCCTCTTAGTTGTTTTCCTATTATGATCCTTTATACTAAAATCTAACATAAGTAGTGATTCTATAGTCTGTTCTTTTTTTATTTATATTTTTTCCCTGTATGAAAATGTACCTGTTTGTCTGTACCTCTGACGAATTGTATTTGTATGTATTATATATATGTTCCTCTTGTACCAAATTATTTGGTCTGAGTGAATAAACTGAACTTGAACTTGAAGAAAGTGAAGGTGTTGACTTGTCTTGCACGGAAATGTTGATTTTTTTAAGAGTGGGTGTTAAATTACGTTTTAAAATAAAGATTTTTGTCCCCCGCCGCAACGCGGAGCGGGGACATAGAAATGCCGGGCGTCCGTCCGTGTGTCCGTGCGTCCGTGCGTCCGTCCGTCACACTTTTTTGTAAGCGCTCTCATGCCTACAAATTTTGACGGATTTTCATTAAATTTATACCAAATGTTTATACTACTAATACTTTGGTCAAGTTCGAAAATCAGCATTGGTCGATACTTTTTGTTGGAGTTATGGGACTTTGACCACAATAATGACTCCGTTTTATCCAAAAATTGACCTTGTAAGTGCTTTCATGCCTACAAATTTTACGGATTTACATGAAATTTATACCAAATGTTTATACCACTAATACCTTGGTCAAGTTCTTAAATCAGCCTTGGTCGATACTAGTATACTGCTTAACCGGCGGGGGACCCAGGAATTCTATTCTTGTTAAGGTAATGAGAACATTAGTTTTAATTTATTTCAGTTAAATAAACATGCGTAATAGTTTGTTAAACAAAAAAATCAAGACGCTTTTTTGAGACAAAAATAATTACAGAACAATTTGTTCGGCGATTCTTTAACAGACGGGTGTATTATTGTACTATTATGTACATGTAGTTTAAAGCTTTACCCTAAACTGATTTTGCTATCATTATTCATAAAGTTTTAATTTCGTGGTTCCTCTTTTAATTAATTTATTCACACGCACGATTCAATTATGCATACGTTATTTTCTATATTTATCCGTATTTAGCAAACATTGAGGATTAGTTATGACCTTCTCATGATATTGATGGCTTGAAAAAACATGACTGTACAAAATTGGTTATTGTATGATTTCTTACTGAATGCTACACATAAATGCATTCTACAATTTTGCAGCGGTCCCGAGGGTGGGGGTTCTGGTTTGCAATGCGTGTTTAATTTTTGCGATAAAACAAGTAAATAAAAAAGGATTCATATTAATAATAAAAATCAAATTAAAATTACATTTGATATGCTTCATTGATATTGGTCTATATTATGTGTGGCAAATATATGTCATGATAAATATCAAACAAATCCTTAAATGATTCCAGAGTGTTTTTTCCCCGTATTTTACTGCTTTAAAGGAATTATGTAGAAAATAAAACAATATTTTGACATTCTATATTATTTTTATAAAGGGAAATTTACCCTGGTACCTATATTCAATTAAGAAATGAAGATAATTGTATCAAAGAAATAACTGACCGGAAAACGTCATCAATGCGGGGAGCGCATTGTAGCGCATTGATGAAAAAGTTTTCCGGTCAATTTTTTTTTTTTGATACGTCGATCAATAGAAAAATTATCATCTTCATTTCTTATCATTTAATAAAACATTTTTAAATCAAAGAATGTGAAGTGTCATTGTTCAAAAATGTAAATAATGTAGATGAAGCGGTGCGTATGAATACAAAACAACAACAGCAACAATATCAAAATGGATGCGCCATCAGCTGATGCAGAGCTATTGCGCTGAATTTAATGGATTAAACATATATAGTGAGTTAAAATCTGAACCGGCTGAATTGAAAATGAAAGGAAAATACATGCGATAGCTTGTGATATTATTCACTGTGCAGAAAGATTCCTAATAAAACTAGTTTTCATATGAGATCGCTGGAATATACAGCTGGACTTAACCATCCAAGGAGAGGCGATCGTGGACGAAAATGGTTGATATGTCGACAAAGAAAAGTATGTATTAGCAACTTTTGTAAACGTTGTGGTGACTAGATAGCCAGTGATGTACTTAAATGGCATATCTGCCGCTTGGAATGCGCCGAAGGAGTTGATGCATTACTCATACACATGTAGTTTTGGTTTACAATGCTTATTATTCTGATGACCGATCATGTACGTGTGTAAATTTAATCAAAGTACTGAAGTACTGAAAGCCGGGCTCTTTTGGTGTGTCGTCACGTTATGCATATTGTGTAGTAAAGACTCTCTCTCTCTCTCTCTCTCTCTCTCTCTCTCTCTCTCTCTCCCTCTCTCTCATGCTTTTAATGTCGGTAATGCGTCAGAAAGCGACTAACTATGAACAAATATATGTCTGTCTAGTAGAAAAAAGTTCAACAGTTGCTGCCTTGAATTTTGCAACAAGCGTTATATACTCAATCCCCATTTCTTCAGTGCGCAGCAAAGTAGTTCATGGAAATTCATGCGCATTTTATGTGTCCAAAATGCATAGTCATGTTTTTAAAAAAAACCACGTTATTGATAAGAAAACTAAAAAAGATCAATTCTCTCGAAAATAAAAAAAAAGAAACAAAATACCGACACTTTTGACAAAACGTGGCTCTTTGTGTAGCTTTTTGGTATAGCGGAAGCTTTTACTTTGAGGCTGTTTGGTTTTTTGTTTACTTTTGAAGTTGTGCTATTAATAGTAACATTGGCGATTTGCCTGCCTACAGCCAGGACTCTGCTTTCAGCAGAGCCCGGCTAAAAATCATCCGTTACCAAATTTGAACAGCAGTGTTACCGAGAAAGTGTATATGTCTATATGTTCGTTATAATTATTCTGGAAAAGCCAGCCTCGCTGTAATGTTGATTGATCTCAAGCAGACGAAGTCGTGATAAGACGCTTAATTTTCTATTTCGTGAATCAAATAATGTGTTTTGTTTATTTTTGAAGGTTAAACTTCCAAGTTTTTATGTTTATAAAATTATATTTTTTTGCTGACAATAAAACAGACACAACTTGACATTTTGTTGACAGTGTTTAGTTTGGAAATTCGCGTTCTATAAATAGTGTTAGATCAGAACAGTTGAGAAAAGTAGATCCGGCAAAATTTTATTGATGCAGGTATCAAAGAAATTTTTCGACCAATTAGAAGCGCCAATATCTCACCAAACGAATTCATATTAAATGATTTTGACATCATTTTAAAGAGGAGGTCAAGAGCTTGTTTAATGCCATTTTTGGAGAGACTGTAGGTAATCTAGATATATTACATTCGTCAAAAATGGACAAAACTCCGAGATTTGTTACTTTTATCCTTCATATTTCATAGAAAATGGTTGTTTATAACATGATTTTTCATTTTGTTTACCAAAAATTTAAGCCCAGGTACACCCTATGAAACAAAAATATTGTCATTAAAAGAATTTATATATTGAATTTTAGAAACCTGTAGGTACCTTTCATTTACTAGATCTTGACCTTAAAATAACTCTTTGGAATTGATTTCGTCGTTATATATCTCTTAAATTTATTGTATTCATTTTTTACACGAATTTCGAAAGCACAAGTGTCGGCCGAGTATCAGTATCCCGTGTTATCTTCAACTTTACAGTTGCCAATAGATATAATATTGTCACGAGATTTCTTCTGTGTGTTCTACTGTTAAACAGATAAAAGACTGCGAACGATAGCATTGTCTAGCCGCCTAACTAAAAGTCATTTTTGAAAGTTGTCTAATTAAAGTTAATTTTTTATAATAATGTAAACATTTATGTATATTTTCATTAAATATAAATGAGTTGGTCAAACAAAGCGAGATAACTTTGTATTTTGGGTTAAAATAGCTCATTTCATGATCGAAAATAACGGAAAACGGAAATGTTTTTTAAAACATCTTTCCCCCCGTGAAACAAAAGTTCCTTTTGAGGGGTTTTAATTATTGTTATTTAGCATATTTTTACCAAAGGGTTTGTTATTTCACGGGGGGGGGGGGGGGGGGCATATGTCTACAGACCGAAATACATTCCAAAAAAAAAGAATTTTGCGTTGTAAATTTTCGAAAACTAATTAACAGATATGAATTTTAATGAAATTTTACTTTAATACATATCGTAAATATGTTATTTTTAAGTTTTTATGCACATATTGGCCGCTAAATAAAATTTTCCTCACTCATAGAGACCGATTTCAATGAAATTTTTTAGACCCCGCGTTAGCAAAACTTTTGTTTAAAAATAAATAATTTTATTACAAATTTTGTTTTGATATAAATTGATTAGGATTTGATTATACTTTTTAGAAGAAAACTTAGTTTTTGAATATCTGACAGAAATTCCGAAATATTTGGATGTAAAATGTAGGCGGGAAACGGGCGTTAGCGTTCGCAGTCCTTTACTTCATTTGCTGCCTCTGCACTTCCTTCTGCTGTATATGTTTATAACACCAGCATTTATCAACATTAGCTGTTGCAACACCGCATCCGTTACCCGCTTCACTCACCCCTGTTAATGTTATTGTCATTTAAATTTTAGACCACGTTGTTTTAAATGACCCTTTCAGTTTCGCAGTAAAAATCGTTCCTCGTGTTCATAGTCTTTTTCATAGAATCTAGGTACTTGTAGTCAAATATAAATTCTAGACGTTTATTGATTTTAAACATTATCTTCATTAATTGATGGATAGAATGTGTTCAAGAAATAAATGTGACAATGCAAGAAAATAGTTTTTTCTGTTGTTGCAACAATTAATATGCCAATTAGAGATCCCCCCTAAGGGATTGTTTTTGATCCGCGCCTGACCTAATATAGCATCAATAGTGAAACAGACTATACTATTTTATGCAGAACGTTCCTTGAAAATGGCTCGATATACTAAGTTTTTATACAAAACAGACACCCATTATTTTTTTTTAAACATGGTTTTGCACACAACAAGCATCAAACATGGCACCTCTGGATTTATTATATACTAGGAACGATAAAGAAAACATACCTAACACATTGGCAGGGGTGTCACAGTCCATTAACACTCCGCGAAAGAAATTTATCTCTGGCGTGTTAAATCTGCTTTACATCATATTGATGATTGAAGCCAAGTCTTGCATTTACATGATATTAAATTCTGCTGTTCTTTAAAAAATATATCAATCTCATAGGCGTCGAACCGTCGCAAAGTTAGACCTAACCATGAGGCACATAGCAGAATAGAGTGTTCAGCCCCCCCCCCCCCCCAGTTTTTTTTGCAGGAAATATTATTGTTCATTAATGTACCTTTGAAAGATTGAGAAGTTGGAGTCATAGGGAAACTAGCTCCCCCCCCCCCCCCCCCCCCCCGGATTAGGAATATCGTGATTTTTGAAGGAGAAAAAATTTTGGTAGGTGTAAGATTTTTTTTATTGGAGCTATAGGTATACCTCCCCCCCGGATGAGGATTTTCATATTTTCATGATTTGGAAAAAAAATTATGGTTTTTTTTGTTTTGGAAGTATAGGTTTAACCCCCAACCCCCCCTTCCCATGGATTAGGGGATTAGGATTTTTATGATTTTGGGAATTAGGTTTTTTCTCTCAATATTTCTGAGGATCAATCTAGCCCCCCCCCCCCCTTTTAATTTGCTTCCGACGCCAGTGAATCTTAACAGAATTACCTACGATTTTATATGTATTCTATCTAAAGGAAAAGAAAATGACAATTGTTTCAGAAACAAACTTAGGTTTGTCACTTAATTGGTTCACAAAATTGAGTGAATTTTATACCATTTTTTAAGTATTTCGTATGGAAATGTCATTGAAAAACATGTCAGTAATTTATTTTTATCAATTTCATAAATAACACAAAACAATCCCGAAAGAAATTAAACCCGAATCTGTTACATATTTGCAAACAGACTTATTCAGAGAAATACACACACATTTAAAAAGTTATCAAATAAAATACATTTCATTTAAAAAAAATATTTCATTAATCATATTTTGCTGCTACTTTCTCTATCGCATCACTGGTTAATCGAAACAGATGCCATTCTTGCACTTCTGTCAAATCTATTGCTCCTTGATGTTTGTAAAATTTCATGGCAGATTTGTTCGAATCCCGAACAATGAATTGAACTCTTCCACAGTTTTGTAAATCAGCAACCTACAAAGCAAAACAGAAACAATTTAATTGAACACTTTTCGAAGCAATAAACGACGTTGTTTAGCAAAGCATTGCTTAATATTTACAACCTGTTTAACCTAAACTATAAACACCTAAAACCATTTATCATAGAGTAATTTATTCCATAAATTACATTATTTATTAATTATTGCATTGAGACATGATAACCATGATTATGCAAATTACCCTTCTCCTCCCTCTTCAGAATAAAGTCGCAAACTAGGTTTAACCTAGATAAAGTTTCTTACCTTACAGACAGACCCAATCAATTTTGATCCTATGCCCTAACTGCGGTACTCCGGAACCACGTAGATATCCTCCATGTGAATGCATTTACCTTGCCAGGTAGAATACGTATTGAAGTAAATAACGTACCCGATAAGCCTTAATGTATCTAAAGAGAGAAAGCCTATAGTGTATGGCACCTAAAAGAGAATTATTTGAAAGTTGGATAAAGCCACTACTACTACAATTTTTGCTGTTTTTGAGGTCAAAACATGTACGATGATTTAGCTACCCGAGAAGGACAAAATTCACCGAGCAGGAAGCAAGTTGAGTATTGTACATTGATGGTAGCTAAACCATGGCATTGATAAAAAAAAAAACCATAGCAATCATTCTTTTATCATATAATTCAGTGAAGAATTGATACAGACATATATCAAATTGAGTGTTATTAAGCGAAGATTTCAGTTTGAAGCCATAGCCGAACAAATTGAGAAACGCGATATTACATTAGAAGATCTATATTTTTAGTCCATTGAAGAGAAAATCAAATGATATAATGACCTCCTAGGTCAAATGCAGGTGAATGTAACGTTTTTTTCCTCCTAGATAGTTGGATATGGGCCAACCAGAGAGCTAGGAATTAATCAATCCTATAATTAATTTTTTATAATGTAATACTCATTGTGATAATTGTATAATATACATGTATATCGGAGACAAGTAAAGACATGTAAATGTATACGAATAGCTGTTGTAATTTCACTATAGAAAAGTTGCTTAAATTTCACCAAAAGAAACAGTTATTAAAACTCCACCAGATAAAGAACACAGGACCATTAAAGCTTTTTGCATGTTAAGGACTTTTTGCATTTAAGGATTAATTTGTTTGAATTTTACATAACCATACATCTGAGTATAGTCCACTACTTTTTTAGAGTTTGTTTATGTATGCTATTGTTTTTGCCGTCACCATATTTTACTTGCTATAGTACATGTAAATATCGCCACAGTGAATGTAGAAAGAGTCATACTATTTTCTTCTAACTCTGCGACAAAGCACTGGAATTTTGTGTTGTCACCAAAACCATCTTCTCGAAATTCTACAACAGAAGTTTCAAAAACATTTTATCGAGTATGTCCTCATGGTTTTAAATGTAGAACATTATTCCGGACACCAAAAAACGTGATATACTTGGAATCATTATATTTCGTGGTGGCTCAATTTTTGTGGAATTCGTTGGTACATGTACCTCTCAACCAAGAATTAACATCCTTCATGAATTAATATTTATGATATAAAATTGTATGATATGATACACTATTGTTTTATTTGATACAATTTGATATCATATATGATATATGATAATGTAAAAAATTATATAAAATATATTGTATCAATTTTTTTTATATTATGATGATATTGTATCATGAGATATTGTATGTATAGTATTGTATATAATAAAACAATATTGTATAATTTGATATTGTATTATATTTCATTGTATCGCATGAAAAATAATTCAGATGATATTGTAAGATATGATATTGAATCATATGATATGATAAAATATTGTGTCATATGTCTGATATTATAATGTATACAATATGTTATTGTTTTACATGTAATCCTATACATTATTGTATCACATATAATTGATCATGTATTATAATTTAAAAATACCTTAATTTATGTAATTTGATATTGTATACTATTATTACTATATCACATTATATTGTATTATATGATATAATGATGTATAAAATCATGTTATGTATCATATGATACAATATCATACAAGATATTATCAAACTGTATCATACATTATATTGTACAATATTGTGATGCATTGCGTGATATGAAAGTTTATTATATGATACTATATTGTATCATATATTTATACCCCCGCTCCGAAGGAGAGGGGGTATACTGTTTTACCCTTGTGTGTCTGTCTGTCTGTCTGTCCGTCTGTCTGTCCGTCCGTAACAAAAATTTCTGTCGCATTTATCTCAGCAACTATTTATCGCAGACACTTAAAATGTTTACACAGTGTTTGTTAAGGCATGCCATATTGTGGGATATATTTTTGTACCAATCGGACGTCAACTTCCTGTTAAATGACGACTTTGCTTATATTTTAACCAAAATTTTCAAACAAATTTTCGTCAAAGATTTCTCAGCAACTATTTATCGCAGATGCTTGAAATTTCTACACAATATTTGTATAGGAATGCCATATCGTGGGATATATTTTTGTACCAATCAGACGTCAACTTCCTGTTAAATGACGACTTTGTTTATTTTTAGCAAAAATGTTCAAACAAATTTTTGTCAAAGAATTCTAAGCAACTGTTTATCGCAGATGCTTGAAATTTTCACACAGTATTTGTATAGGCATGCCATATCGTGGGATATATTTTTGTACCAAACGAACGTCAACTTCCTGTTTAATGAGTACTTTGTTTATTTTTAGCCAAAATTTTCAAACAAATTTTCGTCAAAGATTTCTCAGCAGCTATTTATTGCAGATGGTTGAAATTTTCACACACTATTTGTTTTGGCATGCCATATCGTGGGATATATTTTTGTACCAATCGGACATCAACTTCCTGTTAAATAATGACTTTGTTTATTTTTAGCCAAAATTTTCAAACAAATTTTCGTCAAAGATTTCTCAGCAGCTATTTATTGCAGATGGTTGAAATTTTCACACACTATTTGTTTTGGCATGCCATATCGTGGGATATATTTTTGTACCAATCGGACATCAACTTCCTGTTAAATAATGACTTTGTTTATTTTTAGCCAAAATTTTCAAACAAATTTTCGTCAAAGATTTCGCAGCAGCTATTTATTGCAGATGCTTGACATTTTTACACAGTGTTTGTTTAGGCATGCCATATTGTGGGATATATTTCTGTACCAATCGGACGTCAACTTCCTGTGAAATGAACTCGTACTTTGTTTATTTTAGCCAAAATTTTCAAACAAATTTTCCTCAAAGATTTCTCAGCAGCTATTTATCGCAGAAATTTTAACACAATATCTGTTAAGGCATGCCATATTGTGGGATATATTTCTGTACCAATCGGATGCCAGCTTTCTGTTAAATGTCGACTTTGCTTATTTTGCATATTCACATCAGAGCGGGGGTATCACTAGTGAGCATTGGCTCACATATATCTTGTTTGGTATTTGATTATGTGATCAAAAGCAATGAATAACTGTATAACACGATACAATATCATATTATATTATACCATACAATATCATATCTCTATACGTCATGTCATATTTTACAATATCATTTTGTATCATTATATATCACAGTGCTATATTGTATCATATGCTCTATATTTTATAGTATCATAGGATGCAATATCGTACTATTTTTCAACATATGATATACGATATTGTGTCAAAACAGTATTCATGAATATCCAAGGTAATTAACTATGATTTTCATATAATATTATAAAGGTGGCATTTTAAAGGTTTTGCCTTGTTTCGGTGAGCTTTGTAATCTGTGATTACCTATGTTTTATTTATCTCATATCATCTTTTGATATTTAATTAAGAATCAACAAGTTTTAGCACTGAATAAAGTGTTTATAAAAAGCATAAAGCTTTACAACATAGCAAAGGTCAGCCGACATTCGTGATATTAAGTAGTAAATCGTGGATTGGCATTTCTTTCAAAGCCTTTGTTTACTGTCTGCCTAACCGTGTACAAACTTCTGGAAAAGACAAAAGATCAATAATGCATTTAGAATTCTACTGTGCAAATAAGAAGTTTGAACAACATTTGACAGGTACTTAAGAAATGAAAAATGTACGTAACTATGAAAATTTCAAGGTTTTTCATTAAGGTAGTCCATCCATAACTATCATATTTCATATCTAATAGATTGCAAGTTTGATCACTAAAATCTTAGTGTGATTTTAAGGAGTTTATTAAATAATAAAGTTTTACCTTTGAAATCTTAAAAAAAATCATAATTTTGATAAATTTATCATATGTTGAAGTTAACATTGAAGTCTATGGGAAAAATGCATTCTTAAATATATTTCTTTTATAGTACAAGTAATTTTCTCACATTTCTCCTGGTAAAAAGTTGCAAAAGCTTTCTATGTCTTCGAATATGCTAAAATAATTCATAGTTTACAATACATATTTTCAGAAAATGATTTTTTTTAATTTTCTTAAAGGGCAGACAACTCTTTAAAAAAGTTTTAAGTGCAAAAAGTTCATTTAATTGACTACATACATACACCCAAGTTTGGTTTATGTCAGCCTCATAATAGCGTCAAAATATGTATTTAATGTATTATTGATCAATCAAAATTGTTAAATTCACCCTAGTTATGGATGGACTACCTTAATCTGATTAAAATCAGATCCTTGGTCCTCGTGCAGCGACAATAGGAAAACAAGGAGCGGATCGGAGACCTGATTTAAATCAGATTGCTACTGTGGCCCCATCTTTTCCCTGTGAGGCACGCTTTTAACAATATAGAATCTACACTATCTAAGAATTAAGGCTTTCTAAAGAAAGCTTCAACTTTCCTAGCCCAGAGGTTCTTAAGATTGTTTAATAACCTCAACCTATTTTTGCCTTTATTTTGATTATCTCCTCTTAGAATGCGGCTTGGCCCTTAATTGTAGCAATTTAGAATTCTTTTGATCTAGGGATGCACTGTACCGTCTTCGGTTAAAATTAGCCCAGTGGTTCTTGAAAAGAAGTTGAAAACGTGAATAGTTTACAGACAAACGGACGAACGGACAATGAATATCAGAAAAGCTCATCTGAGTTTTAAGCTTGGTGAGCTAAACAGAGCTGCTGTTGCAAATCATCAAAGCATAAGTTACTCATGTGAGCTTAATGTCCAATTGGCCTCTGAATGTTTTCATAAAGTCTTATGAATGAAAATTTTGTGACGGTACACATTTTCAGTTGTTTTGACACATTTTTTTCACTTGAATATAAGTATAAAAGCATCGGAGAAGGGATATTATTTTGTCATATATTGGTAAGGGGTGTTTCCCTGCTCGCATTTTGGTTTTTTTTTATTCCAATTTTTACATTTTTGTTTTTGCTTTTTAATTTTTTGAAAGTAATAAGTTATGAAGACTATCTAATATACCAGTATAATATATAGATAATTATATCAATCTTACAAGTTTTGTAAAGAATGTCAAAAAACTCTGTTTGTTTAAAATAAACAAGCATTTAAAAACAAATTTTATTTTGACTGTATTTTTATATTTATTTTTAAATATTTATGACATTAAAACGAAACGAAAATGTACTTGGTGCTTTTTTTTTATATATATTTTTATCTCAATGACCTTTAAAAACAAATAATTTGAAGAAAAATGATCTTTATAAGTTTTTGTAAGCAGAAATTAAAAGTCACTACCATTTATGCTATTATATTAGTTCATAAGCTCTCTGATAAAAAAAGTGTCAAGTCTTCATCTGATCTTTGTACTAAAAAACCATGAGGACAATTATAACCAAACGCCCCACAAAGCATATTTGGTTGGATGAGTTTCAGGATTGTTAAAAAAACAGCTTAACTGAAGAGCCATGTCCTCTTTAAGATGAGGTACTCTGGAATCATGATCAGCATTGTTTTTAGGGGACCAATGTCCATGAACTTTGTTGGTCACCTTTACCATCGACTTGAAATGATTTAACAGCATTTCAAAATGACATAAAATTTTAAAAGGAATCAATTTAAATTTTTAGAAGAAACACTCAATTTGTAAGAGAGATGACAGCAGCTTAGTAACGATGAACAATTGTGTCACTCCTAGAGAAATCACAAATCAGGGGCTAATAAGGTGTCTTAACCTATCTTGTCCTTTCACAGGGATACAGATGCAATGCCCTGGTATAGCATCAGCTCATTTTGGCTTCGTCTTGGTATTGCATGTCCACTTGGAATAGGACGTATATAAAAATAGTGCATGTAAATGTATAGTTGACACACATGCTGAAGTTTATTCCAGGGATTATAATGTAGTGTTTGAAGGGCCAAAAAATGACTCTGCAGCTGATGACACACATATAACACATGAATTTGTGTCTCATTCTCTTTATTTTATGATTTATACATACATATACAGCATAGCATTTGATTAATTTCAACAGATACCGTAAATTGTAAAGGAACTGCCATGTACACATGTAGAAATATAATTATGTTTCAATAAAGGAGATTATATATCATTAAGAGCCCCCCCCCCGGCCATGGATTCTCATATATTAGCCATGGGGCCATGAAATTTACAGTTTTGATACAGACACCCATGCTCGTCATAACAATGTACTTATTTCATTGACTTTATACCTAGGAGCAGAGGAAAAGATTTTTCAAATTTTAATGCATTTTTATCATATAATAGTCTGGTAGCGCAGTGGTTAGAGCGTTTGCTCTAGACTCGTGATGAAAGGAGTTGATCCTTACGTCGCGGGTTTGAATTCCACTGCAGGACGTGGAGACCAGTCCTTTGAATGAGACCGTAAAAACCGAGGTCCGATGTCACATTAGGCACTGACACGAGAAAGATCCCTCACATCTCAATGGCCCTAAGTGCCGAGTATAAGTCTAAATTTGCAGCCCTTCACCGAGAAGTGGTGGCATCTCCATACGAGTGAAATATTCTTGAGAGAGACGTTAAACAACAAACAACCTATATAATTATTAGAGCCTTGTCCTTACACCAGAACTCCTGACCAAGGGCCCTGAAATTCATACTTTTGGAAGAAACATTCTTGCTCATCATAACTATTAACTTTTTTCATCAACTTTATACCCAGGAGCAAAAGAGAAAATTTTCAAAGAAAAAATGCATTTTTACTTTTTAACCATTAAAGCCCCATCCTAACACCAAAACCCCTGACCCAGGGAACATGAAATTCTCGATTTTAAAAAGGCACCTGTGTTCATCATAACTATGCATTTTGTTTACTCAGATGCAGAGATGAAGATTTTCAAAGAATTATTGCCCTTTTTACTATAAATCAGTGGAAGCCCACCCTAATTCTAGAAACACTGACCCAGGGGCCATGAATTTCACAATTTTGGAAGAGAGCTCAATGCTTATTAAAATCATTCCCATAGTCTGACTGCTTGATGTCCAGGAGTAAAAAAGAAAGAGTTTTAAAGATTGCATTAATTTTGATGATTATTGCACAGAGAAAAAGCTTAAAATTTTTAAATTTTAATGCATAACAGACAAAAACAGATTGTAATACGTCACCTGAGTTCACTCTTTATAATGAAATGTATAACAAAACATTTATTGATGTTAGAGAAGATTTATTCACTGAACATAGTGATACATGTATGAATTAGTATTCAGAGACTCAAACTCTGCTATATCTTTATTCTGCTTTCCTACATTTTTGATAAAGGGATGGGGTTGAGGGGCTGTTCCATGTATAACCCCTTAGTGCTAAGTAGATTTAAGGAAATAAGGCTGACAGTGCTTTCAGCTACTGTTTTCTAAAGATGGAAATCTGAATAAAAATGTCACCTTATACATCACAAGTTAGTCTGCCCAAACCTTCATTTTGTAAAAATGTGCATTTTAAAAGTCATCTGTCTCAAAGTGTAGTGTTTTGCCACACTGAATTAATTCACTTATTGGCCACTTTTTTACTGAAGGGAAAGCAGGAACACAGCTCTTTAAGAATTTTGAATAGATATCAAATTTACTTGTAAAAAGTTGCCTAAAATTTGATTGACATCTTTCAAGTAAATAAGGCATTGCCTTATTTAATCCAGTACAAAATATTCTGTAGTGTAAAACTGTCCAAATAATAACAACAGTTTCATCAAGGGGGGTTCTATTTTCTCGGAGGTCTAAATTGAATAAAAGAATTGGATTGCTGCAGAGCAAAAACATCATTATCTGAATCATACATCATAATTTCAAACTTATCAGGGGAAATAACAATATTTGGAATCATGTGGTGTAAAACAACAGGGTGTTTCTGCTTTTGAACTAGGGAAAACACAATTGTTTTTGCTATTGCTTGTGATAGAGTATATGTTCTGGTAATGCTTGCTTGACCTATTCTATTGTTTTGTTGTCTGGAGAATCATCATTCTTTGTTTCTGAAATTTCAAAGAGAGGAAAGTATTTCATTGAAATAAAAGTACACACCTAACAAATATTTATAGAGAGGACACCAATGAACCCCCTTCATATTTTTAGATCTTTAAAATAGACGTTCAACAGCTGTTTGAAGGGATTAAAAAGGCATTGTCCTGTTTTGTATGCATAATTTGCATACAAAATAATAATATAGAATCTCATATTAATTGCTTTAATATCTTTTGGCAACAGTTTTGTTCAGTTTCGAGCAGAAAGAAGCCATTTCAAAAAATGTTTACATTCATATTCTCAAATGTACAAGATGGCAGCACATGATATCCCCCTTAAAAAGTTAAACGAAAAAAAATTTACTATCCAATTTTTATTGAGCCCCCTAACCATGATGTGGGCCAGTAAAGCTTGAAAAGGCAGGGCTTACATGGCCCTTAAGGTGTTAACTGTTAACCACGACCCTGTACCACAGACATCTGCAATGCATCAGGTAATACCTGTCCTTCAGGAGCAATTAATAATCAACCTTGATCAACCCCAGATAATATTTGTAAAGTTTTGCATACATGTACATGATTTGTTTCTTGTGTTTTTGTCAACGTGTAAGACAAAATAAATTGAAATGGAATTAAAATTAATTTTATGATCCTTACGATCCTGTCCATTAATTTTTATTTTTTAGGAAATATTTTCTTCAATATCCAACACAGTATTTGCCAGGGCAGGAATTCTCAGATGTGAGGAGAAGACAATATCAATAAATCCATGCCAAACTTGTTCATGACCTAAAAGTGATTGCAATTATTTAGTTTTGTATAACAAGAGGCCCAAGGACCTTAACAGTCACATGTGTATAACACAATACTGTACAAGAACCACGGGAAGGTAAGTAAATTTATTATCTACCCATCAATTTTCCCTTTTCTTGTTGCTGTTGAATTTGCAGAGTGCGATCCAATTTTCCAGATCATCAAACTGTGGTTTTCTGAATTCATGTCATGCTATGACATAGCATGACAGGAATGTATGTGAAACAAATGACATATTACAATTTTTTTTCTTTTGTATCAAAAAGTCCCTTAAAAATGCTTTGCTTAATAAATAAAGGGTATGTACTTGATCATAAAACTTTTCTTTCATTAGATTTGCTCATTGCAGATGGGTATTTAATAAATTTATCATCATAACGGTAACTTTATCCAAAGAGCTGTCCGTATCATGTCCCGATGACTTGAGCGGATCATCAGCTCTAACTTGCTCTGCATCTGCTTTGATCTGATTATCCATGCCTGAAAACGAAACACGATATGGTTCTTCCGATCATGTTACTGTTATAATTATACATATGTGCACATAACTAGATAAAAGACATCATCACAGCTTATGATACAGTGTATGATACAGTTTATGCCCATCAATTAATGTCCAATTATTGTAAACAGATCAGAGTGCAAGAAAGAAAATCATATAATCCTTTGTACAAAGATTTCAATGAGAATTTTCCATTCCTAATGTTTACTGTACACCTCCTTTGGTGTAGTAATTGATTTTATTATTCTCTCATGTTAGATACTGAAATCTGATTGGTTTTGACGCAGTTGATAATCCGTTCTATTACCGTCAGCGTTAGCAACACACTTAGCAACGGGTAACACAACGAATTGTTACATGCACGTAAATTATGCGCGTACGGTTCGCCGTAGAATTCACGTCATATAAAAGCATTAAAAAATTATCTATAATTAAGACATTCAGTATAATAAAATAAATAGCGCCCGTTTGGGAGGATAACACGTTGAAATTGAACGCTTCGCGTCGGTTGACAATGGTTTCTCGGGGTGTCAATTTCAACTGTTACCCTCCCAAACAGGCACTATCTATAAAATAAAAAATAATACATCATACATCTCTCAACTGCTTGTACAAGAGCCAAATAAAACTTCAAAACACTGATTATTGTTTATTCTTCGGCTATAAAACTTTCATCTTCATGAAACAGGAGCTCTGCAATTTGTTGCTGAGATGAAAAAAATTAAATTAGGAATATTAAATCATAATATGTCAAATTTTGTGCTTATAAGTAGCAACTAAGCTTGCTTCCGACTACCCCCCCCCCCTTCTCTCTCCCCCCTCTCTCTCTCTCTCTCTCTCTCTCTCTCTCTCTCTCTCTCTCTCTCTTAATGAATACTAATGCACTGTGGTTGCCTTATTGCAGTGTATGCACCTTCTGTAGTCTGCTAAATTGCTTTGTAAACATATCTGCATGGTGTGTGCTTTTGTGCTTATATCTATGGGCCACTAACCAGTTTATCCAGCACTCAGGACACTGGGGGTTCGAGCTACTGCTAAGAAATGCATCAAAACATTGTTTGCACGGATCACATTATATAAATAGTGCCTGCTTGGGAGGGTTACGGGCTTGTAACAATTCGTTGTGTTACCCGTTGCCAAGTGTGTTGCTAAGGCTGAGGGTAATAGAACGGATTATCATCTGCGTCTAAACCAATCAGATTTCAGTATTTAACATGAAAGTATAACAATAGAAAATATGCATCTTAGTGTAGTCTACATACATGTAACAACTGTAATGTACCAAGTTCTATAAAAATTGAACTTAACATTGAAAACTTCAGCAGAATGAGCTTTGGCTTAGAAAAGCTAATACAAGTGAAAAGTATAAGCAATATAATAATAAAAAGATCTTCTGTTGCAGACAGAAAACCATAATAAATAGGACAATTTCAATTGGCCTTTCCACAAAAAGGGGAAAAAACTTAATTATCGTTTTGAAAAATATATCCCTTGTCAGACACCATTGTCTTGTCCCAATTGCCATGGTACATAACTACACATCTTCTCATTTATAAGTTCTGTTCAATGAAAAAAGTACCTTCATCATGTTTATAACTTTTTTTTCATATCTATTCCTGTTCTATCAAATACAGGCGTCATGTTACATCCACACCTGCAGCTCTTCTTTCCTCCTCTTGCTTTATTATCAATTCTGTAGGACTCTCCAGGAGCTAACTTTCCTAGCAAGTGCTCTGCAAGTGCTATGCTTATATCCGTCTCTGTAGCTGTCATTTTTTCATCCTTTAGTTTCATGTCAAAGATTTTTTTCAGATAAGTTTCATTATAATCTACAAATAACGAAGTTTTTTGGTTAAGTTTATTTGCAGACCCTGAAATGTGCTACAACACCAAATGTACGCCACACAAATGGTATACACTAGGTACACCATATGAGTAAACACTGCAAAGTTTACACAAAATGCTTCACTGTTTGCACAAAATGCTACACGGTTTACATGAAACGCTTTTCACAAAAAGCTGCATAGTTTGCACGAAAGGCTGCATGAAATGCTTTTGAAATGTTTCTCACATGCTTTGTACATGATTCTAGCATACTTTGGTCTCAATTTGGACTTCCTCCTAGTATTCAGAGATTCATAGACACTTTTTTAGTACAGATTATCAATAGGTTACAGTAGTTAAGAAAGAAATCTTTTTTTTAAAAATAAATTTAATTTAAAACTTGTTGCAACGTTTAAAAGTATCATAACAATAGGCCCAAGGGCCACATCCCTAACCTGAGCACACTTGCTAGTAAAATGCAAAAATGAGTTTAGTTTTAAAAAGGTTGGTTATGTATGCAATAACACCTACCCCCTCCCCCTGTGACAGGGGGGGGGGGGCAACAACGTTTTTCTGAAAAAATGTCCATGCATGAGGAATTTTGTTGAATGGACGGCACGAGGTATGCTTCCCATCAAGTTACTTAAACTTTTTTTTAATCTACATTTATACTTAAATTAAAACTATGATGAGTTATAATAATTCAGTTATTTTTAAGCATTGAGCACAACCCAAAGCGCTTACTGTCAGCATAAAACTTCTTCTGTTCACAATTCAGCACCATTAAGGAAGGTAGATAACTCTACTGTATCGATCTTCTTAAAATATGAAACTGGAAATCCCTGATTCTCTTTCGGTGCAGTTCTAACAATTGGAGAATAGTTTGTTTCTTTAACACCCATGAGCAGAGGAGGAGATTTTCAAAGAATGAATGTTATTTTCACAATGTTTCATCATTAGAACCACTCCTTAACACCAAAACCCAACCCGCTTTGGTGATTTAGTTCCTCCAATAAACATTCCAGCTGTATAGATATATAGTTATTTTAATCCAAACTGATGACTCTTTTGTAATAATGATAATCCAACACCAATTATTACTTACATTGAATCGTAATAGGCAATATGTTACAACTTCTTGCGATCGATGACCCCCTCCCCCCTTTTTCACAGTTCAAATATGGTGGAATGCTGATATGTTTTTAAATCAGGATTACACAAGTGCACTGCATGGTGAACATCTCGTTTACTTGAAAACTCTTGCTCGCTGTTGTTATATTACATCCAATATAACATTTTCATCAATTGTGAATGTAAATGCTGACACCTTACACATGCAACGGTTAATCTTTTTTGTGGAATATTATGATATTGCTTGATCCCATTGTCTGCACTGTTTCGGAGAAAGTAACTTTTAAACCTTAGATATGCCTGACGTCATGACGCCTTCTGGCGGCCCGTAATAACAGCATACTTTTAAAAACCCGTTAGTAATAAAGCATTTACGTTTTAACATGTTATACATGTATTCTAAATCTATGTGATAACAATTCAATAGTAACAGCATTCCTTCATATGAAAATCTTTGTTTTATACCCAAATGTGTTTGATTATTTCAAAAGTGCTTCAAAATTTTGTTTAATGTTATCAGAAATTTAAAAAATCAACCTACAATCTGTTTATATTTTGTTCTAAAGTCTTCCAGATATTTTGAATTTATTTATTTTAAGTATTTAGAAATTCTGTTTTAATATTTACAATGGAATAAGATTCCAGAGCTGCTAGATCATTATATATACAAATCACAAGACTATGAAACAGGTTTTAAATCAAATAAAACAATTGAAAATGGCACGAGGAAATAAAACCTTTAATCCAAGGATGAGATCACATAGTAGCTAACACGGACTGGCCAAACCTCAGATTACTTCCTTTTTGATATTGGCACATCATATATAAATAAAAATACTTTTACTTTTTTCGCTGTAATCCGGATAGTGGTAAAAACCCGCGATTACGGGCTATTTTTACAGTTTTGAACTAGTGGCATTATAGTTTTTTAAAAAGAATCCGTAATGTACTAAATAACAGTTAAATCAGGAACAAAGATTTTTTTTTAAAATTTCCTGACAATCATGTTTTTCAAAAAGATATTCGTATCCAAGCCATCTTCTAATCAGGAAAAATGAAATCGAGCAAAGCTTTCTCTTGCATTCAGTAGTGTCAAAGAAAAATTGTTTAAGAGAAAACTCCTATTATTGTGCAAATATCTGATTGAGTCGTCTCCCTTACAGATTTGGCACTTTTGGTTTTCCAGACATGAGCAATAAAAGAAACGTAGTACTTCTTTTCACTTTTGTGTAATTTTGGACGACCATAGTGTTATTCTCCAAACCTCTATTTTTCATATTTTTTGAAAGGGGAGAGTCTGTTAAGATAATGCTGTATTTATAATGGATTTCAAAGCTTCACAAATATCCTTCCAAACAAAGATAAAATTATATAGCAGATTCCAGTAAATATGCAACCAAACCTCTTTCTTTACTCTTTGCTGAAATTCTTACAGTAGTGAAGGAGAACTTCAAGAGCACTGTACAACAATATATTCCAAAAGCGTTATGAATCAGATGTAAATACAATAAATATACTGGTTAACTCGGTAAATCCCAGTGAGCTTGAAAGAAAAGGTACCACAGATTCTGAGACATCTGTTTCATATTTGAATATTTTACAAGAAAAAGACCTTAATGGTAACCTAACAACAAAATTATATAAAAACGTGATGATTTTAATTTTTCCATCGTCAAATTCCCTTACTTATGCAGCAATATATCATCAACAACAGCTTGTGGGGGTTTCTGTCTCTCAGCTTATTGAAGACGTTGTGCAAGAGCATGCTCTACGTACGAACAATTTCATAAAAGAGGCCTAAAAGAGATCTACTAATAAAATTGGAACAATAATATAAAAAACCTCAATTACAATCATCTTTATGCAATTTCTATGGTCGATACAATGACCTTGTCAGCAAGTACAATGTTTCATTAGGACGCATGCTGACTGACGTTTTTCATACTTAATAGACCATGATTATTTATACACCAAACTGACTACGGTTTCTTCCATTTTTCATGATCTTGACACACAGTGGGTGCGATTGGTCGGCAGTAGATGCTTACTCCTCCTAGGCACCTGATCTCACCTGTATCTTAATAGAGGTCCGTGTTCCTCTATTCGCTATATGGATTTTTGTGATGATAGTTTTTGTTTTGTCATTTTTAATTTCATCAAATAAACATAGTAGAATATATGTGAGAGAGCTTGGTTTAATCATTTATTTTTTTAACAGAAAAGGTAAATGAATTTGCAAAAGAAAACCATGAGCTTGGGATTTGCAATTGCACTTCAGAATAAGATAAAAAAAAGAATTAAAACAATTAGTTATGCAACATATACTTTGAAACAGACATTAAATGTGAACTATTCAAAGTGTGTTAGGTTTGAAAAGTTTCTTTTATGGCTGTCTACATGCGTTTGGTAGTAGTACTCTTTTACTCAAAGTTACTTTCTCTCTGTTTGTGTCAGACATGTCAGCCGAAATCAGGTACCTGTTGACATGTTGAGAAAATACATTAGGTCATAGGAACATATGTAGCCGATGAGAACTCGGCCCCAGGATCACAGCAGGTGCTATTCGTCGGTGAAGCAACAACCTCAATGTACTTTGGCCATGTTTTGTTGTGTTCTGATGTCTCTTCCGCCTGTAAATTAACGTTGATGTTTGATTGACACGGATGTGGATCAATTAGTTTGTTAGAGGCATGAACATGATAATTATCAACAACAGTATAAAGAGAATCCGTGTTTCGAAGATTGATGTTTACCTGAGGCAAAATTTCTGACTCCAACGATTGGTCTGCATTGTAAAGGTTATACGGTTTTAAATATACTCCATAACTGCTTTGAGATGTTGAATTGTTTCTCTTAAAGCATTTGTTTCGAATCTGTGTTCCAACAAAAACAGCAAACAATACGACGAACAAACCACAGAGCATCAATATTCCAACCAAAATTGAAGTATCTATGTAGGAGGTATCATTATGTAAATTACTGGTTTCCATGAACTTCTGATTTTGCAGACTTGAAGTAAAGATTATGTCTATGGCTACATTTGCTGTAACTGTTGTTTCTCTTGTAACAAACGCTGCTGTTATTCCAGATTTTGTTGTTCCGACATTTCTTGTCCTTTCTTTGTTTTCTAATAAATGATAAAACATTAAATGTAAGTAAAAAATAAGAATTTTCTAAGAAAACAGTCCATGTACAGCCTACGTAGAACTTCTACACGACAAGCATGCATCACACTGATAATACATACCTTCAGTTGTTGTTTTTACAGAGGTAGCTGTTGTTGGTATTGTTATTGTTGTTGTCGGTAAGACACAACCGAATGATGGGTGACATGTTTCAGCTCCTTTACAGGTACACGTGAACTGACATCTTTTCCCGTAATTTGGAGGACTACACACTTTGGCGCAGTTTGGACCAAGATATCCTGTTTGGCAACCTGGATTTTTCAAAATCAGAATGTACTAGCATAAGTGGCTGAAAGTATTGAATTTTGTCATTATTTAAAAATGAATTTAACATTTTGCATACAATATATTTTGTTGTTATAATGCACATTGATTTCGAAATTCTATATCAATGATTTCTAGTTTCTGAAACGACATTTAAAAATATTCAGATCGTTTACTCGTCTTCACATAGTAATAGTTTGTACTCGCCGACACACTTGTTTTGCTCATCGTCCCAAACAGAATCTGGACAACACCTAAAGCTGGGGTAACTGAAAAAGTTATGAAACATATGTGATAAGAGAAAGAAGCTGAAGTAATTGATCTGGGTTCTGTTTTAATTTCCACACTGTTTGACAATTCTGGTTTTCATCTGTTTTTCATTTTTAAGTTCTAAGAAATCAAAACTGACCTTTGACCTGTAGATGTAGACTTAGACTTTATTCTGTATACTGTAAATTTGCTATCACATATAACTATAGACACATATTTACATAAACCACGAAATGCGTTCTCTCGAGGCTCATTGATAGGTATTCATTAGTATTTAGAAATGAATGTAGAACATATTTTTAGATTTTAATAGCGCCAGTGGATTATTTTTTTTGCAATGCTTGCTTCTTTTATATCCCATTGATTGATATAGACTAAGATACAATATACTGTTTATGTTTACATTCTCTCAAAATCTTTATCTATTTATTTATTTTATTTATTTAATTTGAATTGAGAAAAAGAACGATAAACATCGTTATTTTCAACAAGTACGTTACATTGAGGAAATACCACCTTTTTTTTTATATAAGGAAGGTTGCTAAACCTTTTTGGGGCTGATTTAAATCCCGTCCGTGTATGCTTTAAAAGTAGCTTAAAAAATTATCAATCATGAAATAGTCGACGCATATATACATGTTGTCAACAGCAATATAAAATCGGAAACTTTTTAATAAAATATACATTATTTAACATAGATTTAGATTTCTTATAAGATTTCCAAGAAATAAGTTGGACACTTTTGATAATGTTTCGAAGGCAGTTCAAAAATACTAAGATTCATAGGCAGATATATTTATTTGAACTGAAAATATTGTAATTTGGTTTTGCCAGGAGCTATACACAACCATTACAATTTTTAAAAAAGAAATGTGAAATAAAATGGGAATGTAAATTAAAAATTTCTGAGTCAGCATGCTCAATCATTGCATTAAAACCCGCCAAAACTAAAAAAAAATAATCAAAAATCTACGGTACCATTCTCGGCAAAGGACGAAAACATACTTGTGCGGACACTGCTCATGTCGTAACGCGTTTAGTAATGTTATATACTTACCTTTGGCACAGAGAGTTTACAAGGCGGATTTGGAACAAAATCATGAGAAGATAGGTACAATGATTGTTGACCAGTTCATGGCAATTTCTCATGATTATCATTATGTAACAATATTTTTCCTTATATGAGCCTATTTTGTCGACGGCTATAATACTGATCTATACCCGATTAAATAATATCATCAGAATGTTATGAAAATTATTAAATACACTCTCTTAATCCAAATTCCAGGAAATAAAACGCAAAAAATAAAATAATATAATATATTAATATACAACATTTTAATTATTAAAGCATTCTCCTATTTTTTTTTTTTAATATCTGAATATGTTCACAGTCTCACAGTTGTCTCTACCTGATTATAAGGCAAGAAACTGATCTTCGATAAATGAATTATTACAAACTTTTCAAGATCTTATATCCAGAGAGCCAAGTATGTTCGGTTGTAGGAGCAGACTTTGTTTGGCTTGATTACATTTTTCTTATTTTTTTTTAAATGAAGCTACACTATATAGACTATACGAATTTCTTATAGGATGAGATACGATACTCCAATTCAACACTCTTTTAAACCCAGAAGATGCTGAAATCATAGTATTACATGTATACTGAAAGAAAGGTAAAATCCCTTCAGATCAATACGAGGTGAAGACGATTGAAACCATATTATTAACACATAATTTTGCTATTTTGTATATGACCAAAAAAACAATAGGAGGAATGTTCTTAAAAGTTACAGATTATCCATATCTATATCATTATTAGTCTCTTACCGGTTTCACCGGGGAGGACTATAGCTTTCCTCTGCGTCCGTCAGTCCGTCCGTCCGTCTGTCTGTCCCACTTCAGTTTTCCACACTTTTTTCTTTATGCGTTTGAGGAATAATATGAAATTTGCTGAATAGCTTAAAAAAGTCAAACTACAGATCAGGTTTACACTTTTGTAGCGTCTGGTTGACATATTTTCGAGAAAATTAATTTTTTATATTCCAATTTTTTAATGTTCGGGTTCGTTATCGGGTTCGGTGTGTATTGAATAAACAAGAAAAGATATATATATATGTAGTCAGAAATAATATCGCGCATTACTTGTACCATTCCTTTTATTGTTTGTAACAAACAAATAAGTTCTGTAAAATAGTTTTAAGCATTGTGTTGTAAATTTATTCGACAGGATTTTTTTTAATTATTACAATCGGGTTCGTTAGCGGGTTGGTCTGTTGATTCGGGGTACAGAAGACGGTAAGAAATAATATTCTGCATAACAGTGCATTGTTTACACAAATTTCTAGCTGCAAATACTTAATGGATTGTATGAAATTACAGGAGATACAATAAAGAGGATTATTTTAACAATTTTTTATTTAATTTCCATATCAACTATGTAGTTTGAATTTCCTTTGTTCTTTTATCGCCGATTAAAGCATAACATATCGTATATAATAGTTTTGAAAAAGATGTATACTTTGAAGCTTTCGTAGATTAATACAAACCGCTAGGGGACGTGTGTTGCTTATGCAATACTCTCAGAATGCTTGTTATATATGAGACTCCTCTCATAGTTTTGATTTATAACAAACTGATGTTGATCATGATGATGTAATAAATCCATTGTTAAGAAACATCGAAACAAATTTACTTCATATACAACATTAAAGAAATACGAAGTTCTCTTGGCTAATAAAAAAATGCGTTATCACCAAAAAAGGAGCACCACTAGGTACTTCGTGTTTAAGAACTGAAAAACTGAAACCTGGACTATATTTATTTTACAACAATTGAAAAACAAGTTCTACAACTTATATTGATATATCTCGTTGGCACGGATGTTAGCGCGAGGGGGGTCATTGATGTGGGAGGAAGCCGGAGTACCCAAAGAAAACCCACGTGTCCAACAAATGAAAGACGCAATAGTCTAGACAAGGCCAGGTCGTAAGTGGTCTGCCATGACATCAATAAATCAAAAAGGGAGCATGCTAGAATTAAGAGACATATTCGGCAGCAAATTCACAGGCAGGGAACGGGTTGTGTCAGACTTTTAGCAGTGGGCAAAGAGAGATAGAGTATGGTTCAAAGAGAGGTAAGAAGAGAGGTTTAAGAAGTCAAAAGATCACAGGCTGCAGAACTTGGTGAGCAGGGAGGGGGGAGCTTCCACAAAGCTTCATTACATGGTCGAAGCTATGGAAAAGTACCAATACAGGACTGTATTTCTTTTACAATCAGCATTTCTTTTACAACTATTGTATAATACCCTGCAGTATCCAGGCAATCTTCAACGGGGGGGGGGGGGGGGGGGTTAACCGATGAGCCTGCGTGTAAGCTGCCATGACGAATAACTTATCTTGGTAACACAAAGACGATACAGGTTAACACGGTGTGAAAAAGGACAAAAATTGCAAGACAGAAGAGTTCGGAAGCTAGCAGTAAGAAAACAAATGGTATCTACTTTATTATGGAGGGCAGGAAACCTTAAAATAGGAAGAAATACAATAGGAAGTGCTCAACACATTGGCGATCGGGAACTGAGGGTGGACCTAGACAAAAACCTCGCCTTCCAGACATCGTACAAATAACCTGGTGACCAAACATAGTTCTGTGGTCATAACGCGCACCAAAAGCACGCGGACCTGATCGCAGACTGCAGGGAGAAGGGTTGAATGGCTATATTGTTCGCTATGGAGGTTGGATGTAAGGGATTTCAGTCTGTCAGTGTAGAAGGTATTCCATATGTTCGGAATGGTGCCGAAAGTGCCTACGACTACAGTTATTAATAAGCAGAGACAGCAGAGAATTGATTTTGCTGGATATGACACAGACGAGATGAGTCGTGTTGAATGCCTGGAACCATCCAGCCTATGTTTTTTTTAAATAATAATAATACATGTATCCTAGATTTCCATCCTCTACAAAAATTTAGGATATACGTATATATTATACGTATTAACAAACATAAAGGTGCCACATACTTTGTTAAGCTATCTTTTGATTGAATCTTGTTTTTATCTTGATTAAGGAAACAAAATTCAATATATATATATATATATATATATATATATATATATATATATATATATATATATATATATATATATATATATATATATATATATATATATATATATATATATATATGTATATATATATATATATATATATATATACATTGTGTGAAATTTAATTACGACATCACAAAAATTCACGTACATGTATGAATATACGTGACTATATTATTATTGCCATTAATAGCGCAGCAGATATCACTTTATTTCGTGATCAGGAAGTTGCTTCTCATAACAGAAGAAATCAGGAAGTTGCTTCTCATAACAGAAGAAAAAATTTTCTTGACCATGGTGGACGCAATTATCAAGAGATACATTGCACTGATATCGACAGCCATATTACTAAGGCACAAGGCAAGTGTTATTTGTGATTATAATCTTGCTTATGAATTTAATTTTAATTCTAAACAAGAACGCATGACGCATTGCGTTTTTCTCCCACTCGTTTTATGGAGTTTTTTTTTGGTCTACAAATATTTTTTTCTAATAGTAAATCATGATTTAAATTGTTTATTTCTCAGAAGATATTTGTTAATCCGTGTTAATCTATGTTTCATTTCCATGTTGCAATGTTTTAAAAAGTGTTTCTTGCAAAGGGTTCTTATTAATTACGCAAACACTATCTGTTTCTGTTATGGCGTTATTTGTAACACTTTTAAGTTTAAATAAAGCCACGTTTTTTCTGTCCTGAAATAACTGGCGTAGATATTAAGAATCACATGCAAATGTTTTAATTTTTCTTCACAAAAGCATTTTTTTAATCAGTTGGAAAAACCAAAGGCTGATTTAAAAATAAAACAGTATCAAATGTTGAATAATAAATGTAATTATAGTTCTAATAGAATAAAATGATATTCATTCAATTAAGTTGGGACCACGACCAAAAAAAAACTATAGTGATCCCAGTTGGAAATTATAAACAAACTTTCTATTAACCGAAATTTCTAATTCAGTGTTATATAATCTTAAACAAAATATTGAAAGCATTTGCCTTTTCTTGACGTTTCTTTTAATAATGTGATACAGGTTTTCAGCCCTTCAGGGCTGATACGGATCCGTATCACACCCCTTGCTGAACTCCTCTGCCTTTTTTCGCTTCGGCATTTTTGCATGTTTACAGACGAAAAATAAAACATTTTCAGTTACAGTCGACATTTTTAAGTGCAGTTGAAAACTTCAAATGCTAGCAAATGTTTTAAAGCAGTCAACTTTTAAAACCTGATGAAATTCCGTTCTATAGTTTCATGTTTGTTAAAACAAGAAGAACTCATATTTTTATCAAATACATGTACATGTCCAGACTTTTTAAAAACAATAGTCTTATGAATAATCAATTTGTTCAAGTTGATGGGTTTTCTTTTTAAATTTATTACTAAGTATGTAATAAATATAATAATAGATACCCTTTTCCATATCACAGCTTTTTATCAGCCCTCGACCAATATCAACCCTCGGCCTTCGGCCCTCGGGCTGATATTGGAGTCTCGGGCTGATACAAGCTGTGATATGGAAAGGGGTATGTATTATTCTCTGTTTATATAGTGAGAATATACTACTGAATATAACATTTATATATATGTTATATTCAGTAGTATAGTGTATTATTCTCTATTTATATAGTGAGAATATACTACTGAATATAACATTTATATATATATATATATATATATATATATATATATATATATATATATATATATATATATATATATATATATATATATATATATATATATATATATATATATAACGCAGGTATTTAGGACACAATGTATAAATGAGAATGAGAGAGAGAGAATAATTGTCAGTAAATATATGAAATGAAATGCATGCATGCGCGTGCATATACTTGTATGAGTAAATACTTAGCATGCCTCTATTTAAAATCAGAATATCTGTTAGGATGTCAGAGCTCAAATGCTGTCGTACTGTGTGGATGTTTTGGGCGGCATGTCTTTGATGCCGGCGAACTGACCGGCCGACTGGGTCTAGTCAACACGGACTCTATATGCATACACATCGCTGAAAACAAGGTCATGTAATACAGGCTGTTTCAATTGAAAGTTATTGCGTTCAATGAATTTAGTCATATCTATTACAAGTTGCCGTCCTTTAAAAAAGGTCTTCAATACGTGGACCATTGCATGTCATCTGTTTCCAACGAAAACATGAAATTAGAGATTATTAGAGATTCCACCCAATCTAGCTCCCTGCTTTTAACCACTAAATTTGTACGTTTTTTACGTATACGTGTATGTATAGCCCTGACTTTTTATCTCAGAATTTAAAGTGTTTATACTTCTAAAATAATTATGATCTATCTATTAATGAAGTTTGCATATATAGTATCAGGCATTCGGAATTCTACTATTTGCGCACACATTACGATTCGCTCTATACTTTGTTAACTAGGAATGATTTAAACTTTTATACAGTGACAGAATTCAATCATACTTAAATGCTTAAAAAAATTTAATCGGGAAGTACTCTAGCCTCGCCTACTATAAAAGTAATGTTAAGGATCATGGGTATTCGGAAAACAACAAAACGTTGCAAATTATTCTATTTGATGTATGCTGTAGTTTCGGCATAACATTAACTTATTTCATAATACTGACAGTTTATATCACATGCCGATCATTTCTTTAAAAGGAATACACTGTACTTTGTTTCTTTACTCTTTACCGACAACTTTACAATTGCAGCGCGTTTGAACTTCTGTGTGCATATGGCATAAAATCCCGATCCCGATTCAGATAAACGTGTGCTATGCTGGTTCCCTGAGCTACCTATTAGGCACAGGAACCAGGCTAGCTCATGCGCAGGCTGAATTTTCCCCATAGCATCCGGTTTAACCTCGCTTATATATATTATCTGCGTGGACCTCAGGGTCCACGCAATCAAGCGACCGTATGGTTTAGGTCTGGAAGTATGACACAAACTATCCAAAGAAGACCAAGCTTTCGTTAACTCTGTCGCCTGTGTTTTAATCGTACAGACTTGAATAAAGTACTGATAACCTGACCCCTGTTAACGAAGTAAATTCCCATGCAGTGTTCAACATTGGCTGTAATAGATAATTCTATTATGCATACAAAATCGGAAGTTTATTGGAAAAATGATTTTTAGTCTGTTTTCCGGCTTTAAAAAAATGAGCTGAAAACGTGACTTAATATAAATGAAAGCCCTCTATTTTTATCCTTAATTACTAATAAGTGATCACGTCGGTCGAATAACTAAGCAATTTAGATAGCTACAAATAAAAAAGAAAAGAGGAAAGACTGTATATGATAGTGGAGTGGACAAAATAGATGCTAACATGAACATCATGATATTTCTTAATAGCAGAGAATACATCATATGATATATAAATTATCATTTCTGTGTAGATAGAGATTTTAGGATTTATTGCTATTTTAAATAAAGAAAATCCAGTCTGTTGCTTGTAATGGTAAATTTTCATTGCATTTTTTCCTTCCAAACAAACCTCATTTTTGTTTTTTATTGGGGGGTGGGGTCAAAGCTTGTTAAGAGAGACTTTGGTTTCATGAATTATTTTGATACTTGCCATTCTTAGTAATACGATTCTATATTACTTGGAAAGGATACGTTTTATAGCAAACAACTTCGTGGTTTATAAAGCTTATAATTTACAAAGCGCAAATTAAACTATTATTTCATGTAATACTGGCAAACATTAAATTCTTTTCTGAAATAAATTGTATTTTCCTAACATATACAGTATCTTTATTTTATACGAATATAAAATATATAAAAACTAAAGAAAAAAAGTACTAATTTTTTTTTCTAATTTCAGGGACTTGCACAAGGTCAAATCTGTTCGGAATCAATAGCTACACCGCATGTTGTTCAGAAATGTCCAATGAACAGAGAGGAATGGGAGAGGGCATCCCAAAAGAAAAAATGTTCAGAAATACAGAAGTATGATAACTGCAGAAATGTGGAGTACCATTGTTTGGTGAATGAATTCAGAAATGAAACTATTGAGGTATGCACGGATCCCTGGTATCTACAAGGTATGTCTAATATAATTACGAAAATACTTACGGTGTAATTTATCGATTTTGTTATCAACACAGTTCAAACCATTGTCATATGATATGCAATAAAATAAGTTTTTTGTCTTATGTTTTACAACCTGTCAAATTAAAAAGTTCTGTAATGAATTAGTGTACATTGATAACTTATCACAGCAAAAATTTACTATAAACATAAAATGAATATGAACATGGACTAATCGATTCAATTTATTAAATCACTGTATCGTATTTTTAGGTTATTGCCCAATTTATTTAGAAAATGGAGTCAAAAATGACTATACCAAAATGTGTATGAACAAGGCATATCCTTGCAATTGTTCCAATCAATATCGTTCAACAGAAGCATACAAATGTAAGAATTATTGATGTTTTGGTAATTTCCTTGATGTACTTTTTTCTTAAAGAAAATGTATAACATGATCTTTTTCCTGACACTATCTATTTACATACAAGAAATGCAATATCACTATTTAAATAGAAAATACATGTATATAACAATTGCATTATTTGAATTATGTATTAAGATGCAATTTATTTGAGGTTGCATTTTTTTCTTAATTAACCTTAATCTGAGGGGACTAATGTTAATCTGTCACATAGTTTATCTATTTTGGTAGATACATCATAGCTCATTGCATAAGTAATCGAGATATTTAATCTACTGACCATATTGTGTAAATGAATTTGTAATTTTAAAATGTTTCAAAACATAAGTTACTTCTTTCTCAGGAAATTTGATTGGTATATATTGTTGATTTTTGAAGCTGTATAAGTCAACCATTTACTATAATTCTATTCGTTTTCATGTATTCTAATAAAACTCATCATTTCATTGAAGTAAAGCACTAGACTTTTGTTCCTCATAATCCACACATTAACCTTCCAATACCTCACTTTTAATATTCCCTCTTTTTTGTTTTGATATATATTCCTCTTCGTCCATCCCTCTTTTACCCGTTTGTCATTTTTAAAGCGCTAAGCATAGCTCAGCGCTTTATTCTCTTTATCATGTGACTGTTAAGCCAATATATACTAAAAACCATTGTATGTTCTTGGTTTTTGTATTTCTCAATATCCATTTACAGAAAACGAATTTTGAGAGCTATGAGAATAACAACATTTGTTTTTGTGTCAGGGCAATGCTGTTTTAATGAAAAGTTTTCCTCAGGAAAGTGGAATATCACTGTCACTGATTCAGACAAATATAGGTAATTCCTATACATATGTTTGGTATAACGTAAAAAAAAAATTAAAAGCTTTCGTTCAATTCTTTAATAAAGGGTGTAAATGGTATGTGACCGAAAAATATCAATTGAATAAAATTAATGTATTCATGTAAATTAAAGAATAAAAGAAATTATGTAATTCCGATTTTAAAAATGTTATACACAAAAGATGAAAATGTATTCTATATTTGATAATTATGCTTACAAAAAATAAACATGATACTTGTGTAGCTCTGGTTGCATTGGTAATGCAAAATACTATTCTTACCTGTTCTTACACGCGGGATTGAAAAAAAACCCAAATGAACCAAGTTAAAACATATTCATATTTGAACATGCAGTCTTGTTGCTTACACTCTATATTTTTGTAAAGAGTATATTAAGATAAAGCACAAACAAATAAAAAAATTCAACCAGAGATCTTACATCTAAAACGTGTTTTAGCTGAAAAGCAAATGATAAAAATTTCGAGAAATATAGTATTCTTTTCCTGTTTTGTTTCATACATCTATAATTAAATTTAAATGGTCAGTCGTATGTCCATGCAGTTGAATCGATAACCAAGTGTTTAAAAAAACTTTACTTCTTGCATTAGTTATATGCCGTTTTGTTATAATGTACAATCTGATTGACTCTTTAAATCTGACCCTACATTGTATGTACACAATGATAAAATACAAAAATATGTGTTCAAAACATGTAAGGATTGAACAATATAAAGATGACTGTTCCTTGCAGAAATGTTTACTCAGTCGTATCCCAGGAAATGTAATTGCTCAGAAAAGTTTTATTTTTAAATACTAGTAACTAGGACGTTGAATTGATCGTAGATCAAATTAATTGTTAAAGTTTATAATTCAGTGATAAAAAGTGGTAGTTTACTTGTATATGTGTTGTTGCTTGGATGTATACTATAAAATTGCTGTCGGGTTTTGTGATAGTGGGGTAAACTCCCACTGATAGAATTTTTCAGATAACATGAAGTCTTTTAAATTGGCAAGCTTAATCTGGGAATTGTGAATAAGAAAATCCAACAATCGGTTGCAGATAGTAGACCTGATTAAAAGCAATTTAAAATTTGATAACTAAAATGAATATTTAGAGCTCGTTTGTTCGTTTTACTAAAACATGTTTAAATTCGTCCAACACTCACACACAGTTATTTTTGTTAACCTATTTTTTTGCATAAGCATATTTAAAAAAAAATGAAATTGTGTTATTTGCGCCGCTTTGAGCCTTTGCTACATGCAATTTTACCTGCAATTTTACATGCAAATTTAACGATATCTGTAATTAAAAAGTTCCAAGTAGTCCATTTTTGGGCACAATAAAAATTACGAATTGTCTAATATGTTATAAACAACTACTGAAGGATAACTTTTACCGAAATATATCATTTGCTAAATAATTATGCAAATCAATAGACTTTATATTTGATTGCAGCAACTTGAACACTTTAATTGTGGCAGTATGGGTGCTTCTAGCAATAATACTTCTACTAATGGTTCTGTGCGCTTTTGGATTCGTGTATCAAAGGAGACTAGAGTGTATAGGTATCCTTTTTAATCTCCATTATATACAGATTATTCTTGAATTATGCACGTGCTGTGTAATAAAAGACTAATGCTGTATTGATTTGTATGGAATAAATTATATTAGGTTGTGTACGATTTAAATCACCTTTGTTACGATTTTTTGTAGCGGAAACTGAGTTATGCCATGTTTATTTATCAAAACCTATTACACTTAAAAGTTCTATATAACTCCGACCTTTATAATCCGAATTATAATAATTGAAATTCAATAATGTTTTAATCGTCTGCTCCATTTATTAACGAAATAAGTGTTTTCATTGTAATTTGAGTAAGATTGTTTTTTTAAAAATGAAATAAATTCAAAAATTCTGACGAATAGATATAAGGTTACAAATCAACGTAATTTATTCCTGATTCCAAATCATTTTTGAAAAATAAGCAGTGCTGCTGCTGCTGATGATATGGTGGTACTAATGGAAAAATTCATGTCAAGTTCGTGTATATATATCTATGGATTTGTATAGAATTAACTAATTTGGGTAGTGTACGATTTAAATAATCTTTGTTACGATTTTTGAAATAGAGTTATGCCCTGTCTATTTGTCGGAACTTACATCGTTCTATATAACTTTGCCTTCATTAGATTAGTACATATAATAAAAAAATGCATTTTAACTTTATCGGGTATTAAAATAAAATGCCTACATTTTACAGAAGTATGCATACAATCCCTTGGAATGGACACAGTCGATTTGGGACATGGAGACGGTAAAACGTTTAACTTGTTATTCAAATTGGCGTTCTTCTTTTGTATGTAGATGATAAGAATATGTAACAAGTTATCCAGGTGCGATAAAATACATCTACAAACACAATTTTAAAAGCAAAACGTAAAGAAATTCTTAATGCCAATGTTGTTATCACTTGTCGGATAATACCTACAGTATAATTATACCTCCGCAAACGAAGTTTAGGGGGGTATATTGGTTTCACTCTGTCCGTCTGTCTGTAAACGCAACTTTGTCACCCCCTATAGAACTTTTACTACTGCATGGAACAGTCTGAAAAATTGTACATATGTAACACCATCTGAAGATGTGCACCTGCAAGATTTTTTTAAGATCAGACAATATTTAATGATTTTATGACAGTTTTCATTTTCCTTTTACTTTATATTGTACATTGATGTTGAAAAGTAAGGAGGTAATCCTTACAGATTTTATCAATTAATTAATAGTATAAAAACACTCTAAAATATATTTATATAAATACATTCAAATGATTTTTTCTTTATGTCTAAACTAAATTTATTTTTTATAAATATTTTATCAACTGACATGGCAAATTTTTTGTTTGTCAATGATAAATTCTTAGGAGCGCGTGGCTGAATTCATTAGTCCCAAGGGAGCCATCTGAGCCATGGTTTTTTCTTAGAGCGTAATCACCCGATTAGATAGAAATACTGAATAGAAGACTTGAATAATCAATTTTGTTGAGATACATACAGTTGCGAATGCTCGTTAGTTTGAAGTGACTCGAACGAGGAACAGCTGATGATGTTTTATAACTAGCCTAATATTTCGAAATTGAAAATATTGAACAAAGATGCTTACTAGTGGTGGAATAAAATGGTGGAAGGTTAATTCTTGTATATAAACATAAGTAAAGCGTTCTGTTTTCATCGCTTCTTCAGAATGAACTCCTCGATAGCTAACGTGATTTGCAGTTTTATAAATTACATAGTGGCGTCGGAAGCAAATTGAAAGTGGGGGGCCTAAACTTATCATAAATTTTGACCAAAAAAAGGTCTTTGGTTACGTTTTTGTATAACTTAAGCCCCCCCCCCCTCCGGTACCGACGCCTGTGCTACACAGTTACGTGTTTTCCCTCATAATTGTAATTTAAATCTTTGACAAAATCTTATCAAAATTTTATATCATTTTTTGGAAGTAGATATAGTTATCTTGAAAGTACTAGCAAATAGGTCACTGAAGCGTTGAAGCGGGGGGCTGTGTTAAAAATAGTTCGGACCGGAAGTATTTGATAAAGCATCATCCGTTTGATAAAGCAAAGGTTTATCACACGAGTAATATACACCGTACGTATGAGATAAAAAGCATTTTACGGACATATTTAAACAATTTGTTATCAGTTTAGTACCTTTGCTTATTTTTTCAATCTCTAAGCCTCTGTGTTCATCAACTTGTATCTTAAATCCAATAAACATTTACGCCATTTTTACTTTTGATTTAGTCATGTATGTCTACTAAGGCTTATCAATATGAATCTTTTTAAAATAACTTTTTTGATTCTATGTTTATTTTTTTTGTATTGATTTAACAGGAAAGCCTGAAGAAGTAAGTACGTCTTTGAATGACTTTCTCCTTTTTATAATAAAAAAATGCCTTAGATATTTATTTGCCCATTTTGAGCTATATAGCTTTTCATATCTGTTTAATAACAAATATGCAAAGTTAAAATAGTTGAAGCAATGTTTCAAGTTCATTTATTCTAGAACTTAGTGTAAAAAAGGACACAACGTTTACAATAGACAGAACAAGTCTAGTCTAACAAGGTTAAAAAAAAAGAGGACCCAAGGAGAATCAACATTCAGAATAAAACATATATTTATGTTTTAAAAGCAAATGATGGTGTAAGCATTTGTCCATTTATTCATACATTGATCAGCAGTGTCATGTACAAAATTTTCAATTATTACATATAAATATATAATAAATTTGTCTGAAGAGCAAGAGGTTTCCTATTAGCAAACTACCATGAGAGAGTTTTGATTTTATAGGTACCTGGACACAGCGACATTTTATTTGAAGTATGATTTCAAAGAACAAACACCAATATTGTTGGCTTTTAGTTATTTTACATTTTTGGGGTATATCTTTTTTAGTGAAATTTAAGAATGAATTACCGACACGTTTTTCAAAGACCATTTCATTTATAAACCTCGAAAAAATGCATAAAATTATCTCGTCTACAAACAGGGTATTTTAGAGCTTAAAACTTGGTCTCAATTCGTGTGTAAAATAATAATAAATATATACATGCCAAAGATTGTCTTGTCATGTTTTTTTTTTTTAATTTCATTAAAAAAAATTATTTCTGAAAATCGAAATTGTTATTATTTTATATCTTTAAAATCTATGGATAAAATTTTTAAAAAATCAGATACTAACATACATGTAAGTACTGATCAAACAGTAATATTTTACAAGGAAATTGAAACTAAATTTATCAAATTTTAAACGATCCCTATGGAGAAAAAAAAACCTCATTCCGATCAGATTTATTTTAAATTGGAATTTATTTTTACAAATGATTAATAACACTACAGTTAGTTCTGAGTAATTGATCTGCATTTTAAAATTAGTAAATGAAAAAACAACAGCTAAGCAACCTGTTTTGTTTTATTTTTGCAAAACTGTGATATATTCCAAATTTTTATGATTTGGTTCAAATCAGTTTAATTACAATCGAGATCGGTTCGATTTAATGATTTTCCAATTTTATTTAATTTTACTATTACGTTTCAATTTTTTGTTGAAATAATATTATATAGCAATTGTTTAATGCGAGTGAAGTTTACTTGTAGTTTTTATCCATAGGTTTAAAAAATATCTACAATTATTGAGTTTCATTTAAATAATTTTTTCAAAAATATTATAAATTGTTTGGCCGTCTTTGACATGTATTCATAGATTATTGTATTGTGCATTAATTGAAACCAAATTTTTTGCTATATCCTGTTTGCAGCTAAAACGATGTTTCTTGTTTTTGTTTAAAAATAGAAAAAAAAATCATATAAAATTATGGAAAGCCGATATCGGTGTCATATATATTTGTATAATTATTTTTCAAAAATGATTCTTTATTTATCTATCAAATTATGCATTGGTGTGTCGAGCCACCTTGAAACCATGAAGGAAGGAAAAGCAGAATGGTGGATTAATTAAAATACTATTTCCGGTAATGTGAGGAAATGTTTTTGAGAGCAACCAGCTTACAAAAATGATAAATACAGCATACGGTTGCCCAAAAGGTTATAGAAAGAGGTCAGAATTTAGGAGCCTTAGGTCACAATGGGGGACTTTAAACA